>NW_028174160.1:1120784-1154254 GCF_963971535.1 Notolepis coatsorum
GATATACCAATATTGTCCAACTCTTAATTTCCGATACCGATATCAACCGATACCGATATATGCAGAGTTCCCCCCCCAAAAAACACAACATTATGCATACTTTTCACAATAAATCAAATAAGAATTTGTTCTTACTTGCTTGCCTGGGTAAATACAAATTTTAATAAATGTTAAAGATTTTTATTTATTTTTTTGAAAACCGATACCGATAATTTCCGATATTAAATTTTATTTTACCAATATTGGCCGATAATATCGGACATCCCGATTGAAAACCTTTATTTATCCCCAAGGGGAGATTCAGATGTCCATCACAGCATAACAGCAATTTAAAAACAGTTAATGGAAACAGTTAATACATAACATACACTTATTTAGTATGTGTTAAAAACAAGATGGACAAATACATAGGGCTAAAAAGAAGAGCTAAAATAGGGCTAAAATAGAGTTAAAAGGGGTGAATGGAAGAAAAGAAAAAGAAACAAGTCCAATCATGATCTTAAATAGTTAAATTAATTGGTTACAGTCCACAACCCAGCTCCTCCAGTCCACGGCAGTTAGCCTCTCTGGTGACTTCCTGTTGAGTCATGTGACCCTCTCTGGTGACTTCCTGTTGAGTCACGTAACCCTCTCTGGTGACTTCCTGTGGAGTCATGTGACCCTCTCTGGTGACTTCCTGTTGAGTCATGTGACCCTCTCTGGTGACTTCCTGTTGAGTCATGTGACCCTCTCTGGTGACTTCCTGTTGAGTCACGTGACCCTCTCTGGTGACTTCCTGTGGAGTCATGTGACCCTCTCTGGTGACTTCCTGTGGAGTCATGTGACCCTCTCTGGTGACTTCCTGTGGAGTCATGTGACCCTCCCTGGTGACTTCCTGTGGAGTCACGTGACCATCTCTACTTCCTGTGGAGTCATGTGACCCTCTCTGGTGACTTCCTGTGGAGTCACGTGACCCTCTCTACTTCCTGTGGAGTCATGTGACCCTCTCTGGTGACTTCCTGGATGAGATGTCCTAGAGAGAACAGAGCGTGCCATTCAATGTTTCCACACCTGCTCCCAGACTGTGGACGCAAGAGTGTGAAAAAAACACCAAGTTACAACAAGCAAAGCCATGAGCCAGCGTTCTTCTCCTGGTTCCTACAGGTGGAAAGCAAAATAGAAAATGTGACCCGTAGACTCTGGAACTGCCTCGGACTAAAGTAAAATAAATGGTAAATAGTGCATTTATATAACAGCTTTTCTCCAAGCCGATTTACCCGTTCACTCACACATTCACAAACCGACGGCGGAGGCAACCATGCAAGGTGGCAACCTGCTCATTGGGAGCAATTAGGGGTTAAGTGTCTTGCTCAAGGACCCATCGACATGCTCCCCGGGAGGAGTGGGAATCGAACCGGGAACCTTCCGACTACCAGACGACCGCTCTACCTCCTGAGCCACTGTCACCCAACAAAAAGTTACTCAGTAGTACTAATATATGGGGCGGCCGGGTAGCACAGCGGACTAAACGTCTGTCTACCACCGCAGAAACACCGGTATCGAATCCGGCTGTCAGCGGTGCCTCCGGCTTGGCCGGTCGTCATACTGGCACAATTGGCTGTGTCAGCGGGAGGGAAGCCGGTGGGTGGTATTCTGGTTGTTGTAAACAGCGACTCCTACAGGTCGGTCAGGGCGCCTGCACAGCGAGATAGATGGTGAGGGTAGTGTGACCTCCCACACGTTACACCTCACCAATGAGAGTCCGCACTGTCAGGTGAAAAGAGGCTGCTGGCTGTCTCCTATGTATCGGAGGAAGCCTGTGATAGACTTCAGGTAGGGGAGGGGGGGAATTGGCATAATGACTAAATTGGGATGGGAGGAAAATACAGAAAAATAGTAGTACTAATATATATATTTTATACCCAGTTTAATCACCTGTACATTGTATATTACTATTGCTCTTTACTGTTACATTGCACTCTGGTTGGATGCCAAACCTCTTTTGGTTGTACTGTACTTGTGCTGCATCATGATGACAATACATTATAATCGAATCTAATTTAATAGTAGTCATCGGATGGAATTATGCACACATTTACGTTTAATAAAATGAATAGCTATAGGTTGAAATGCCTCTCAGAATAACAATCCATAACTAAAGCAAAGTAAGGTTCACACAAAGCAGGGTTCTGAAATATAATGTTTTTAACGACTAAAGGTTCATGTTACACACACACATCTCCTGGCCCATGCACAGGATTAGGGTATAATATCCTGCAAGCTTTTGAGGGGTCACCTTGACTGGCCTATTTTTGGGGTGGAGCCGGCAACACCGACACGTAATGCTTTTCAGAGGGTGTGATCACACTGCCCCCCAGAGGCTTCTGAAAGAGGGACAGCGGCTATTAATGGCCGACCCAGATTTCTGGAACAGAACAAGACTAAGCCTAAATCTGGACCGTCAGACATCCAGTCTAGACAGCATCTCCCAAGCAGCGTGTCGCCTTACCTCTGTGTTTACACACAAACCTTGTATCTCGCTGACAACGTCCAATTTTCTATTTTTCTCCCATCCCAATTTCGTATTATCCAATTCTTCCCTCCCCTGTCTTGAACGTTGCTAGACTATGCCTCCCACTGGTCGGTTGTAGTGAGGATAGAAGCCTTGCATCACGTGTCCCCTCCGGTACACGAGGAGGCAGCCTGTCGCTTCTTTTCACCGCAGCAGCTGGAACTCTCAGTGGCGAGGAGTATCGCGTGGGAGGCTCACGCTGCCCCCGCTACTTCCTGCTTCCGCCGCACCGGCGTCACCAAACCGACCTGTAGGAGTCGCTGTCCACAACGTCCGGTCCACACCCACCGGCTTTCCCACCCTCTAACACTTGCCAATTGTGTTAGTATGAACGACCGGCCAGCCGGTAGCAACGCCGAGAGCTGGGCTCGAACCCAGCGTCTCCTGTGTTAGAGGCGAGCGCTCGTGTATCAACCTGGACCCCCTGCAATTTGCATACCGCGCCAACAGGTCCACGGAGGACGCCATAGCCCATGTGCTGCACACAGCAGCATCACACCTGGACAAGAGGCAGGGGAACTATGTGAGAATGCTATTCATCGACTACAGCTCAGCATTCAATACCATAGTCCCCTCCAAACTCATAGCCAAGCTCAGGGACCTGGGCTTGAACTATGACCTCTGCCAGTGGGTCTTGGATTTCCTGACGGGCAGACCCCAGGTGGTGAGAGCAGGCAACTGCACCTCCTCATCCATCACCCTCAACATAGGGGCCCCACAGGGCTGTGTTCTGAGTCCCCTCTTCTACTCCCTGTACACACATGACTGTGTGGCTCAGCGGAGCAACAACACAATCATCAAATTTGCTGACGACACAGTAGTGGTGGGCCTGATCTCTGCAAACGACGAGAGGGCCTACCTGGAAGAGGTCAAGGTCCTGGCGGGATGGTGCCAGGAGAACAGACTCTCCCTGAACGTCAGAAAAACAAAGGAGATGATTGTGGACTTTAGGAGGTCGGGGGTCAGGGACTACAGCCCCCTCAGCATCGACGGGGCACCGGTTGAGAGAGTGAACAGTTTTAAGTACCTCGGAGCCCACATATCCGAGGACTTGACATGGACCACACACATTGACAGTGTCGTGAAGAAGGCACGACAACGCCTCTACTTCCTCAGGCGCCTAAGGAAGTTCCAAGTCAGTCAGAAGATCCTTAAGAACTTCTACTCATGTACAATAGAGAGCATCCTGACTGGCAACATCACCTCCTGGTTTGGGAATAGCACTGCACAAGACCGAAGCAGACTACAAAGAGTGACACGTTCAGCGGAACGCACAATTGGAGGGGGCCTTCCCACCCTCCAGAACATTTACAACAAGCGGTGCAGGGGTAAGGCTAAGAGAATCATCAAGGACTCCAGCCACCCGAACAACTGCCTCTTTGAACTGCTGCGGTCAGGCAAGCGATACCGGAGTCTCAAGGCGAGCACAGAAAGACTCAGAAGAAGCTTCTATCCCCAGGCCATCAGGCTGCTCAACGAACAATAAACACTATGCAACAACCATCAAATGCACACAGCACACACATCCAAACGCACACACTCACTTTAAACAAACAACACACTGCAGCACCCACTCTCCACACTTTAGATCACCTAAACACACTTTATATTTATTGGTAAAGGATTTGCACTACAACTCGTACACCTTACTGTAAATTGTACCTAAATTGTACCTCATCCCATTTCTGCTTTGCACTATATAGTATTGTATATTAGTACATTGCATAGTATATTGTATATTGTATGGTAACTCAGTTACTTCTATTCTGCATCGAACATTGTACATATGTCTATACTGAACACTGTGACCTCTATTTTTACTTCTTTTTACATGCTACTTTATTTTATTTCATACTTATCTTGTCTACCACAGTCTCCGGAGCGTAACAGTAAGAAGCATTTTGTATAAAAGTATTCTGTACTTCTGTATGACAACTATTAAAGAAACTTGAAATTTGAAACTTGTATCGTTGGCGTAGGTTTAAATGGTAAATGTATTTTGCACAGAGTGACAGTTACCATCTTCCTGGGCCCTCATTTATCAATGGTGCGTACGCACAGATATGTGCGTAAACCGTGCGTACGATCATTTCTAAGCAAAGTGTGTGACTTATCAATTTGAACGTGTGCTGCGTATATTTACGCACAGCTCAGGGCATGCGTACCTGGCGCCCAGCGGTAGAATATGAATATTGCAACGCGGAGATAAGCTTCCGTGCATTAGTTTCAACACTGGCGTGTGCTGTATGACCCGTAATTCATTATAGTTAATTGTAAAATAGCGACAGTAGTGTAATTATAACGGGCTCACGCGGCGAACAAGAGGTTGGCCTGCTTGTTTGGCACAGGGGGGCAGATGCAGAACACCCACCTCCAAACGCGATTAAATATTGTTTAAAATAAAAAGCGAAATACTATTATTTTGTGTGTCATGTTTCCAAATAAGATTGGTCACAACGAAATGCTTTCTACTTCAATTTGTTGGTTAGAATAGATGACCTCCGTTGAAACTTCACTGAGACTAAGACAGTCTATTTGTGAGCTCCCGCACAGACGTGATAATAATAATAATAGCTTAATTTTATATAGTGCCTTTCAAGAGACCCAGGGTCGCTTTACATAGGGGGAAAAAATAACAAAGTAACAAACATAGTGGACAGACACAACATATAAATATGATGATGGAATTAAAGTTCGCGTTCTTATTGATCACATAGGCAGGCTATACATAGGCTACATGGCAGTGAGATTCATTGTTCTACTCTCGTATTATTGTTATAGTATATGCTATTGTCAAGAAGGAAGTACATTATTTTCAATCGTGGCTTTAATTCGTATAGCCGAGAAGCAGTCTCCTATCAGCTTCATTAATCCCGACCCATCTCAGCCACAGCATAACTGAGACCGGCTATGGAAACAAATCATAAATAGACTACTGTAAATAAAATAGCCTAGGATAGGCTATAGCAGGGGTTCCCAACCTTTAATCCCCAGAGCCCCACGATTCCTTGGAGACATAGGAATATGATATGATATAAAGGTATACTGGTCCGTCAGCGAGGACCAGTTTGATGCCATTTGAGAATATAGGCTATTAAGGCAAAACGACGGCCTATAGCCTATACATATTATTTAATGTTTTCATAAGCGTAAAGATAAAAGGACAACAGTTATATTAACGATCAAGTTAGTTTACTGTATGCAGGCGCGGGGCTCCGTGTGACATGTCTGTGCCATGCTGCGTTATGCGCAAATTACTGTTGCATAATGTAGGCTATGCATATATAATTTATATAGGCTATACCTAATACCAACATCAAAATAGATTGTATGCCTCTACAAATCATATTAAACCATGCAGGTAGAAAATTTACGGAGAACTCCCTGGGTAATCGAACTTTAAAAGAACGAAGCGAAAAAGGGCATTCATATCCCAGCACGGTTATTATTAATGACACCAACGCCAAACAGTGGTTAACGGTCTTTATTAGTGTTTGCGCTGCCCAGGCAGCATGGTCTTTAGGAAGTTAATAGATATCATATCCGACTGTTTCCGACATCACCGTGTACATGTCTGTCAGCCTGTCGCGTATTTCTCCCAGGCGTTCGCTCGGTTTAGTCCACTTTTCCACATTTCATGGGGGTGTTTCATTACCGTATATGGTTAATTACGGGCGGTTCTATACAAATACGTAAAACCGTGCACGAGCGTGGAGCGTAGATTAAGTGATATTTATCAACACAGAGTACTTGCAGGTGTGCGTGGGACACGTCTACGCACGTGTGATACATCCCGATTTTTCTGTACGTACACACATTCTAAATTCTGTGCTTAAGAACGAAAATAGAACACTTTCTAAGAATTGTTGATAAATGAGGGCCCTGGACTTTTACTTTTGAAACAACACTATATTACACTTACTGTAGACTTCTGTATATTTTTACTGTATATTTTTACTGTATATTTTATTCTATTGTTATTCTTAGGCAATTTGTTTTGTTATTCTTCTTCGTGACGTTGTTCTGTCTAAATGTTTAATGTGAGCGATTTGTAGTGTCAAATTTCCCTCAGGATTTCTATTTCTAAGTATTTCTATTCTATTCTATACTGTTTGTAGGTATATACTGGAAGGATTATATGCCGGTATATTCAGACAGATATGTACAGGGCCGCCTCAGGGGGTGTGCGAGCAGTGCGGTCGCACAGGGCCTCGCGGGAAGGGGGGCCTCGCAAAAAAAAAATATTTTTTTTTTTTTTTTTTTTTTGCGAGGCCCCCCTTACCCACCAAATAGAAGAAGAAGAAGACACACGAGGTAGATAATTCAGCGCTATTCAGAGGAGCCAGTGGATGTCTTTTCAAAAGCAGCATGGATCAGAAGAAATTACACCGTGGGCCAAGAAAGTCTCCTTCCAACTTTACCATTGGCATTGATACTGCGTTATGGTGAGTCAAGCTATTATTATATTCCTGCCGTGGACCTATCTCTCTCTCTCTCTCTCTGGAGCCAAACTGGTCGACTAGCTAATAGTACTACTAGTAGCTAACGGTGTGTGCCTGGTGTCAGCACCTGGCTGTATGTAGCCGCATAGCTTGCTTCTGCGTTAGCTAATGGTTAGCACAAGCTAACAGCTAACTCAAGGCTAACTGATAGCATCAAACGAACGTTCCCAGCCGAGCGCAGCCGGCAGTTAACGTCGAAGCTAAACAGCTAACTGGCTAACAGTTAGCTCAATCAGCTGTTAGCTAATTAGCTGTTAGCTTGTGCTAACCATTAGCTAACGCAGAAGCAAGCTATGCGGCTACATACAGCCAGGTGCCTGATTGAGCTAACTGTTAGCCAGTTAGCTGTTTAGCTTCGACGTTAACTGCCGGCTGCGCTCGGCTGGGAACGTTCGTTTGATGCTATCAGTTAGCCTTGAGTTAGCTGTTAGCTTGTGCTACGACCATTGACATTAGCTGTGAGAATAGCAGGGGGTTCTGGCACTCTGACTACGACATCATCTTTGACAGAAGATGTAGTCGGTCCTGCACCATGACAAGGCTCTGGCAGCAGCTTATTTTGTCCCGACAGCGAGAGGCCTTTCGTCAACGTGGAGACCTGTGTTACGGCCTTTCGCCCTGCGTTCCTTGGTGCATGTAAGATTAATGAAAATGTCATGACATTACCCCACTCTTCCTTCCTTCCCCTCCCGAATGTTTTGTTAATAACGATGTTTTTTTCCAGGCAAAACATATGCTACTTCACAACATTTGGAGATACGACATGTGCTGTGTGTGAATGTCTTGGTCGTTTGTGTAGCTTGGGTAGCGTTGGGCCGTTGGCCAAAGCTGTGTGTGTCACAGTACCTGGCTAGCCTATTTAGCTGATGTCGGCCATTGGCTCCTTGCTGCTTTGGTTTCTCTATAGACCCTCTTCTCTTTGGATTTAAGTGTTGATCTTTGTCCTTTTTGATCTCTCATACATGCTCTCTCTCTAACACACACACATGCTCTCTCTCTCTCTCTCTCTCTCTCTCTCATACATGCTCTCTCTCTAACACACATGCTCTCTCTCTCTCTCTCTCTCTTTCTAACACACACAGTCTGCCTATGGCGGCCTTTCTCGATGGCTAGGCTGTGCTCGCTGAGTCTGTATAGTCAAGGATCTTCAGTCACAGTGCTCAGGTCTTCTGCCACTGTGTACTCTCTGTTTAGGGCCAAATAGCATTTCAATTTCTTTCCAATGTGTCTCTCTCTCTCTCTGTACACTGTATATTGACTGTAGAACGGGAGCTCTCTCTCGCTCTCTCTTTTGCTATATGTTGACTGTATCATGCCCCGCCTCGGGCAGCGCTATTATTTAAGAATATGTTGACTGTATAAAAAAAAAAAAATATATATATATATATATATATATATATATATATATATATATATATATATATATACATAATTTTTTTATTTTTATTTTTTTAACCTTTTGGGGGGGGGGGGGGGCTCGCGTTAAATCTCACACAGGGCCTCGCATTTCTCCCAGGCGGCCCTGGATATGTAGATATATATATATATATGCTGTAAATATAAATATATAAAGGGTGATAGGCTGATCAATAACCCCTTCCTAAAAGGTTGCTTCTGGAGATGTGAGCCCCCCCCCCCCCCCCCCAGGCTGTACAAGGCTGTGATGTCAGAGACCAGCAGCCCCGTTCTCTGCAGATGGGGTCAACCTGAGGTCACAAGTCGTTTGACCTTTGAACTCAATCAAAGCCCTGTGAGAATTCCCCAGAGAATCGACAGAGTGAGTCCAGCTAACTGTGTAGCCAGCGGGGTCCTGTCACTGAGCCGCACTGCACAGGGGGGCGGTGTGTGTGTGGGGGGGGTCGGTGTGTGTGTGTGGGGGGACGGACGGTGTGTGGTGTCGGTGTGTGTGTGTGTGTGTGTGGGGGGGGGTGTGTGTGTGTGGGGGGGGGGGGGGGGGGGGGGCGGTGTGTGGGGTCGGTGTGTGTGTGTAGGGGGGGGGTGGTGTGTGTGTGGGGGGGGGTCGGTGTGTGTGTGGGGGACGGGACGGTGTGTGGGGTCGGTGTGTG
The DNA here is from genome assembly GCF_963971535.1 of Notolepis coatsorum. Classification (NCBI taxonomy): domain Eukaryota; kingdom Metazoa; phylum Chordata; class Actinopteri; order Aulopiformes; family Paralepididae; genus Notolepis; species Notolepis coatsorum. Next base: position 1,129,904 of record NW_028174160.1, read on the forward strand.
TGTGTGTGTGGGGGGGGGGGGGGGGGCGGTGTGTGTGTGTGTGGGGGGGGGGGGGTATGTGTGGGGTCGGTGTGGGGGGGGGGTGGTGTGTGTGTGGGGGGGGTCGGTGTGTGTGTGTGGGGGGGGGGGGACGGTGTGTGGGGTCGGTGTGTGTGTGTGGGGGGGGGGGGGGGGGGGGGGGGGGGGTGTGTGTGGGGGGGGGGCTCTTATCCAGATGCTGTCTATTTTTAGATCAGGCAGAGAGGGAGATTGATGTATGAGAGCGGGACTTAAGGACATCTATGTGTAGCAGGGTGGATTATCCCTGCTTTGTGGGAGTGGATGTACACGGCCACCTGGTAGTGAGAACGCAGCAGAGCTGAGTCCGGCTGAGTGCCCGACTGTAGGCCAGGAGAGTTGAAGTGGAGGTCGAGCAGCGGGAGTGGATGGGGCCTAGGATTCACTAACCTAGGGATGGTGCGCTGGTCCTTCTTGCCCTCCAGGGCGATCAGCAGTAGCTCCCCACACACCCACACTTCCCCCAATACTTCCTGGGCCTTCCCACACCCGATGGCAGTAAGGATGGATAATATATTCGCTCCCCAAAGCAGTACCCTTCCTGATTGACGAGTAGAGACCTTTCCCAATGAACTATAGGCAGGGGGGTGGGGAAAGGGTTAAATTGTAATGAGCATTACCCGGAAAGGAAAGGGTTAGATAGAATGCACATTAACAGACACGCACACGGTGGTCCCATTGAACTCTCTTTTACTGAAAGTCTGATTTACGTTACAATGATTTACACATGAATGAAAGTTATTTCCGCACTGGGCACCTAGTGCTCTCGCTCTACAGTACAGACTAAAGTTCTTCCCACACTGGGCTAGACACAGTAATAACCTCTTCCCTTTAAGGGTTTATCTACTGCTTCGCTTCTCCGTAGGTGGGGAGAGAGGGGAGGAAGAGGGAGAGGGATAAAGGAGCTATTCAATGGGATTTTTATAAAAGAACACACATTATTACCACATTTAACCAAAATGACAGTGGGCCCACGTTGAAAATAAAAGTCCTATCTATAGCCGGCTTTCCCCAAAATAATAAAAGTCGGGGCGCCCCTAAACACTGTTACCAGCGTCAGTTCAAAGCACTGCTTCTCTTCGCCCTTAAAGAGCCCGCTCTGCACAGAGAGAATGTCTACCGATAAAGTTTCAGCACTCGGAGCGCTTGCTGCAACCGGCTTGAGTGTACTTAACCAAATGGCGGGCCTGCTCCCACCACCGAACGTGAGATGGCCGTCGAGAGGTCCCGTGATAGCAGGCAGCGGGGCTGGGTAGACGCTGGGCAGGTGACTGCTGGGGTAACGGCTCGGAGGGGCTGGAGGAGCGTGCAGTGTAGTGACGTCCGCTGCTGGGCTGAAGGGGTGGGGCGACACGCGGGCTAAACTGTGGTGCTAGCCTAACTGAAGCTAAGCTGTGGATCGTGGTAAACCCCCTGTCATGACGCCTATACTTTAGCTAAAACGCAATGTGGGCAATATCTACCACACTCTTCGGCAGTCGCTCGTGTGCTTCTTCGTTCACAATGTCTCTTCCGCATTAACTAAAAGCTAAGCTATCGCATACTCATTACTAACCCGCTTCGTAACTGGGTTTATATCTTGCGTGCTTTATGTCCGGAGCTCCAGCTCCGTGCGACCTCTTCCTTCTCTGGAAAACGATGAAGAGGAAGTTCCTCCGTCGGCGCCGCACCCTGAGCCCATCCTTCTTCACCTGTGTCTCCCTGCCCAACGTCGCCACCAGCTCCCCCTGGCGGTACCTGTATCATGTCCCACTATTAAGTGTCAATGTTAGGATAGGGAGGATCAAGAGAGGTCAGCCAGTTAAGTGTCAATGTTAGGATAGGGAGGATCAAGAGCGGTCAGCCAGTTACACAACGTCCTCGCGAACACAGAGAATGCAAGGAATTAACGTTAGACACATTGAATTATTGTTAGACATATTCAGGTGTCTACATATGGATCTCAGGGAATGTATTCCCAGTGTCAGAAATATTGTGTCTGTGAGGAATATTTTAATCTGTTTATAAGACATTATAAGTAAATACATTGATAGTATGAGGAAGTTCAGGCTGCCGAGGACCATGATGGTTCAGTTTTACACCGCCATCATCCAGTCCAGCCTCACCCTCTCCATCATCACCTGGTTCCCTGCAGCCACGGTCAGGGACAAGGCCAAGCTGCAGCGGGTGATACGATCAGCGGAGAGGGTGATCGGCTGCCCCCTTCCCTCCCTCGAGTCCCTACACTCCACCAGGGCCTTGAGGAGGGCGAGGAAGATCATGGCAGACCCCGCCCACCCGGGTCACAACCTCTTCACCATGCTCCCCCACGGCAGACGGCTACGGCTGCCCAAGACATTAAAGTCCCGCCATAGACTCAGTTTCTTCCCCTCAGCAGCTCGCCTGGTAAACGAGTCAGGTGTCCCCCCCCTCCACCCCCCCCTCTATGGCGAGCTGCTAGGGCTGAACCTCTGGACTTGAACTGTGCTACACTGTATCCATGTCCCCAACCACTGCACTGTACTGTCTTATTGTTGTCTCACTGTTCTGTCCTGTCTTGCACTTTACTTATAATTATTTATTATTTATTACTGTTGTATTGTTCAAAATTGTGAAACGCATGCACTGTAATCGTCAAATCACGTTCCATTTGTACTGCAATATGGTGAATAAAGTAATCTGAATCTGAATCTGAATCTGAGATAGAATGTTAGATGTCACGGCTGCCAAAAAGTTGATTGCTGCACGCTGGATACAACCAGATAAGTTATGTCCGGAGGTATGGATTCTCACCTATCTGGATGTGATATATCTGGAGATATCCACTGCACGAGTTTTAGGGGTTAACGAAGCAAATATTGCTATCTGGTTGGCAGCGGTTGCAAAGCTTAAAGAGCGCATATAACGTTCAATTGCTAGATAATCTATTGTATATAATGTATTTAACTCACGTTGAGGTCCTGGGGTGAGTGGGGGGGTGGGGGGGGGGGGGCAGAGCGAGCGAGTGCCATTGTCCACTTGTTTTTTTCTTTTAGTTATTTTTTAAATTTAAATTTTTAAACTTTTCTTTTTAATTTTTTATTTTTCTTGTAATTTTAATGATGTATATTTTCTGGGCCCCCTTTGGCTGTGGGTCTGGTGGCCGTGGGCTCTGACTGGGGGGGGCCGTGGTTGGGGGTCTCTGCGGGTCGAGGCATTAAAGTGGCGTGGTGCTTTGGCCCGCGGGGGCGCCGGACTCCGGGTCCTCTGGGGTTGGGGTTCGCGGCTGCCAGGCCTGGGGATGGAGGGGGCTCAGGAAGCCCGTTTTTATAGTAAATGTTTTATTTTCCTTATACTTTGTGACAGCTTATTTGAACTGGATATGTATGTAAATGTGTAACCTGTCTAATTTATTGTCTAATCATTGTTGGGTTAGTTTATGTTTTTGGATGTCTTTTACGTATTATTGTTATTATTGTGTTGTGAGTTGTGAAGTTTCATATTTGAAAAATGAAAACAAATGAAAAAAAATTGATCACAAAAAAAGAATGTTAGATGTCAGTTAAAGATCATAAATTATCTAGTAAATTATTCCAGTTGGACGGAGCCCTAAAAATGAATGCCCTTTTATCAATTTGTGAGGAAGCATTTGTTACAGAGAGGAGCAGATGGTCAGGATGTCTGTGGAGCGCATGTTGATTAATCTGGTTCCAACAGCTGCTTCAGATAACAGGTCGTAATTGCAGTAAACGCACTGAAAGATGAGTTGTCTCCTGGAGTCCAGTCCCTCATTTATCAATAATGCGTAGAAAGTGTTCTATTTTCCTTCCTAAGCACAGATTTTAGAATGTCTCTACGCACAGAAAAATCGGGATTTATCAACCGGTCGTACGCACACTCCGTGTCGATAAATACCAATGTTCTTACCGTCTATGCTCGTGCATGATTGTAAGCATTTGCATACTGAACCGCCCCTAATTAACCATATATGGTCATGAAACACCCCCATGAAATGTAGAATAATGGACTAAGCGGACTTCAAACTTCACTGAGAGCGAGTCCTCCGTGATCAATCTCGCTCTCAGTGAAGTTTCAACGGAATCTATTCTAACCAACAAATTGAAGCTAGAAAGCATTTCGTTGTGACCAATCTTATCTGGAAACGTGACACACAAAATAATAGTATTTCGCTTTTTATTTTAAGGTTAGGGTTAAGGTTATGGTTAGTTTAACCTCTTAAAGCCCTAGCCATATTTTCTGAAATAAAAATACATACCTAAGTAAATGGAAGATTGCTCCACTTCCGTTGTGACCAATCTTATCTGGAAACGTGACACACAAAATAATAGTATTTCGCTTTTTATTTTAAGGTTAGGGTTAAGGTTATGGTTAGTTTAACCTCTTAAAGCCCTAGCCATATTTTCTGAAATAAAAATACATACCTAAGTAAATGGAAGATTGCTCCACTTCTACAAGGTCCATTTGCAAGTTATTGGTATCTAGGGACATCTATGGATCTCATGGAATGTATTCCCAGTGTCAGAAATATTGTGTCTGTTACTAGGCCTGAGTAACTTGTAATGAACCTTTCATCTTTGATGGTGAATAACACCATGCAAAAATGTACCAGAAAATTGCCACTGAGCTCATGCAGCACCTTCTTGAGATCACGTCTACAAAAGATCTAAGCCAATTAATAAAGGGCAGATGATTTACAGGAGGTTTTGTAGATACAGTACTGAATTCTGCCATCCGGACACAAATATGATTATAGAATATCAGGCCTATATATATCCTTATTATGGCCAAGTCACACATCTATGGATATAGCCCATATATATATATATATATATATATATATATATATATATATATATATATATATATATATATATATATATATATATATAGGATATATTGTTCCACAAGGAAGCATACTAGGACCGCTACTGTTCCTAATTTATCCGAATTACATGTCGTCAGCTTGTGACTGCACAAAGTAATATTCGCTGATGACACTAATTTGTTTCTGTCACATAAAAATCCACTTGAGCTACAAGATCTACTCAATACAGAACTACAAAAAGTGGACACCTGGTTCAAATGCAACAAATTATCACTAAATCTCAGCAAAACAAATTTCATTGTCTTCCACTCAAATCGGATGCGCACACATCACATGTGCATACAAATAAATGGAAAGGAGCTGTCAAGAGTGGTGTCCACAAAATTCCTGGGGGTCATCATCGATGAGTCCTTCAACTTCAAATGCCACATAAAATATCTACAAACAAAACTGTCCAAATATGTTGGCTTATTCTGCAAAATACGTCATTTTCTTCCCTTGCCTGCCCTTCTCACCTTATACAAAACCCTGTTTGAACCCCTCATTAATTACTGTAACGTCATATGGTGCAACACATACCCCAGCCATCTCAAGAAACTAGAAAGCCTACAAAAGGGGGTACTACGAGTGCTGTCATGGTCCGGGTATAGAGCGCCCTCAAAGCCTCTGTTCCATCGCTTTGGTCTCCTGAGGCTCGCTGAATTTAACATTCATCAAAACGCATCAATTATGTATCAAGTTGTCAACAACATGAATCACAGACTGTCTGAGCTTGTCCCAGTCTGCCAACCACTGCACATCCACAACACAAGAAATAAGCATCTTATATCTGGCAAGAGGAGAAGGCTCAATTGTGCTAGCCTAAGCATAGCATGCAGGGGTCCACAGATCTGGAACAAGCTTGACGAAAATCAAAAAATGACTAATACCTTTAAAACCTTTAAAAAATCACTGAAAGAGGAACTGCTAAAATCATATCTCTAATTAAAATTATAACTTAGGAATAAAATTGTCTGTATTATGTATCTCTGTTATATGTCAGTTAGTAGGTAGGTGTGTAAACCTACCCACGTTGTATTGTTTTGTTTTGTTTTGTTTTTTGTTATTGTTTTGTTGTTTATATTCTGTTTGTATCTGTGTTCAGGCTCCCTCCAAAAGCTTTAAATAGCTTCTTGGGAGACCTGGCACATGCACACAATCTGCGACATTGATATCACATGAGGATACTCGCATGTAAATGTATCGTGTGTGTGTGTGAATAAATTCATTCATTCACTGCAACTTGTTTCTGTTTGCGGACGACTCAGCCTTGCTGGTCTCTGACAAGAACAAGTTACAGGTTGAAAAAACCCTCAGCTCGGAACTAGGCAAAATCTGCACATGGCTCGCTGATAACAAACTATCATTACACCTGGGTAAAACAGAGTCCATTCTCTTCGGTTCAAATAACAAACTCAGCAAGACCGACGGCTTCTCAGTTACAGTGGGTGAAAATATTGTCACAAGGAAAGAAGAAATTACATACCTGGGTTCCATCCTAGAGGCTAATCTTTCCTGTGACAAAATGGCATCCAATGTAATAAAAAAAGTCAACCAACGAACTCGATTCTTGTACCGGATCTCCTCACTGGTAAACAAGAATACCCTGAAGACTCTGGCAGGAGCACTCATTCAAGGGTACTACGACTATGCTTGCACCTTATGGTACCAAAGCACCTCAAAGGGACTAAAAACTAAATTACAAACATCTCAAAACAAACTGGTCAGACTACTGCTTGACCTTACTCCTAGAACCCACCTCACCCCTGCCCACTTTGACAACCTAGGATGGCTTAGAGTAGACGACAGAGTACAGCAACTTGCAATGGGCCTGGTCTGCAAGATTCAAGATTCAAGATTCAAGATTCAAGAGTTTTAATTGTCACGGTATACAGGTATACAATGAAATGCGGCTGGTCTTGCCCGCGACGATGTGCAATACAGTGGTACAACATATAATAGAATCCAATAAAAATACAGTGGTACAACATATTAATAGAATCCAATAAAACAGTGCAATAAACAGGTACATGGTGTGCCATCTCGGTATCTGTACATTAGTATTTACAGAGCATATAGGACATGCTAGTTAGCTTTAGTAGTGCAATACACTGTTCCTGAAGTTATACTACTTTAAGTGGCCTTTCCTCTGGCCATAAGTGTGCGTGTGTGCGGCATGAGTGTTAAAGTGGCTGCTAGTGTGTGAGCGTGCTCAGCGTGCGTGTCGTGTATGTACTTGTGTGTGGATAGTTCAGTTTCTGTGTCTCTCAATGTTCATTGTTCAAGGCTCTGATGGCCTGGGGGAAGAAGCTTAGCCTAAGCCTCTCCGTCTTAGTCTCTAGAATTCGCAGGCGTCTGCCTGACCTCAGCAGCTGGAACAGGCTGTTATTGGGGTGGTGGGGGTCTTTCATTATCCTGCAGGCTCTGGATTTGCACCTCTTGTTGTATAGAGCCTGCAGGGGAGGTAGCGCAATACCCGTGGTACGCTCGGCTGAGCGCACCACACTCTGTAGGGCCTTCTTGTCCTGTGCCGTGCTGTTCCCATACCAGGCAGTGATGTTTCCGGTCAAGATGCTCTCTACAGCTCCTGAGTAGAAGGACTGGAGTATCTTCCCCGATACTCTGAACTTCCTTAACTGTCTCAGGTGGTAGAGGCGCTGCTTCGCTTTCTTTACTACTGTGCCTATGTGTGTTGACCATGTCAGGTCCTCTGAGATGTGGACCCCCAGGTACTTGAAGCTGCTCACCCTGTCCACGGTAGCCCCGTTAATCCTCAGTGGTGTGTGTGTCTCCCGCTGTCCTCTCCTATAATCCACGATCAGCTCCTTGGTTTTACCAATGTTCAGGAGCAGGCTGTTGTCCTGGCACCAACGTTCCAGTACCTCAACCTCCTCCCGGTAGGCCTTCTCGTCGTTGTCCGAGATCAGCCCCACCACCACCGTGTCGTCGGCGAACTTCACAATGGAGTTGGAGCTGAACTTGGCCACACAGTCGTGTGTGTAGAGTGAGTACAGCAGGGGGCTTAGAACACAGCCCTGGGGGGACCCGATGCTCAGGGTGATGGTGTTGGAGGTCTGACCCCCCACCCTGACCGCCTGGGGTCTTTCACTCAGAAAGTCCAGTACCCAGGCGCTCAGGGCGGAGCTCAGGCCTAGCTCAATCAGCTTGTCCACCAGTCTGGTGGGGACTATGGTGTTGAACGCTGAGCTGTAGTCAATGAACAACAGTCTCACATAGCCCCCCTTCTGACGGTCAAGGTGGGAGAGAGTGCTGTGCAGTACCTGGGAGACCGCGTCATCAGTGGACCTGTTTGTCCTGTATGCAAATTGCATAGGGTCCATATCACTGGGGAGAGAGGCACAAATGTGGTCCTTGACCAGCCTCTCGAAACATTTCATGACCACAGAGGTGAGTGCCACCGGTCTGTAATCATTTGGACATGTTGGGGAGGGTTTCTTCGGTACAGGGATGATGGTAGACATCTTGAAGCAGGCAGGGACTACTGACTCCGCCAGGGATTGATTAAATATGGCGGTGAACACCGGGGCAAGATACACTACACGACCAAGGTACCCATGTACATGTCAAAATACTTCCCAAAGGTCAGTGAATACCACGATCACAACACCAGAGGGAGCTCCACAAATCATATTAAACCCAGATTCGGCTCAAACAAGGGACTAAACACGTTTCGCAATTATGCCACATCAATGTGGAACGCCCTACCAAAAGCTGTAAAGGAATGCGAATCACTACCCACTTTCAAAAACACTCTCAAAGAACACCTACGGGAGACTGCAATTCGAAACTGGCCCCTGTAAATGTCCTAACCCAACCCCCTCCAATGTACAGTAAATTACCATGTATGGTTTTGTCAATATTCCAATGTACAGTTTTGCTTGTACAGTTGTACAGTGTCCCCCACCCTCCTACCCAACCCCCCCCCCCCCCCACCCAACCACCTCCAATGTACAGTCCCCCCCCCCCCCCCCCCCCCACCTACCCAACCTCCTCCAATGTACAGTTTCTACGTCAAATGTATATACTCTCTTTTCTGGACTATTTTTGTATCACAAACAGTACTGTATTTGCAAATCTGGAGCAGTAGCAGTACTGTCTATCTGTATGTCATGTATGTCATATATGTTATTATGAATTGAAAATGGGGGACCCCGATGTAAACAAGACGAAAGTCTTTCTCTGGTCTGCATCCCCTTAACAATTGTATGTATTGAGCTGTACTGTACTGTACCCATTCTGCAATCTGTTAATAAAGTTTGCAATCAATCAATCAATAGCCAAATCTCCCCTTTCCAATGGCATTGGAAGGGCAGCAAAACTGTGAATGAAATTTACTGTAAGTACAGTTACTTTTTTATAATGTAAATTGCTCCGCCATTTTTCATCAGATTGCAATGCGTTTTTTTTGCTAGACGTTCACAGAAAGGTAGAGAAACTAACTGCATTCAATTTTATGGCAATAACATTTGTTGCACCCATGAGATATGATCCAGAAAATTAAGAGGAAAAGAAATCTTCACGCTAGAAGTCAGATGATTGACAGGGGCTGGCATGAGCTGGGAAGTGTCGTTTTTTTATTATTTGATTCAAAAGCCCATCAAAAGCCCTGGGTCTCTTCTCTCAAAAGACTACACACACAGACACACACACTTGCACACACACATACCCACACTGGATACACACACATCTTGGAGCTGGTGGTACAAGTTTCAAGTTTGTTTTTATTTGTCATGTATAAGGTACATGTACATTACAGTGAAATGCTTGGTTCTGTATGAGCCCCTAAAAAAGTTATAACAGGAGGAATAACAATATACAATACAATATACAAACTAGAGTATAACCTAAGTACAATCTAGGTACAATGAAGTAAAAATGCAATGAGGTACACATGCAGACAACGAGGTTAAAAAAACGTCATTAATAAGGCCCAAATGCAAATGAGGTATGAATGTAGTGCAAATCTCTTTAATAAATAGATAAATATAATGTAGTGTTAAAGTGTCTAAAGTGAGTGTTAAGGTGAGTGTTTGTTTAAAGTGAGTGTAGACGGATGGGTCGATGGTGTTGCATAGAGTCAACCTCAGTACAACCTCCGTCTCGTACTTCGTGCCGCTGAGCAGCTGAGCCGGAGCAGTCGGGGGTGTCTTGCTCAAGGGCACGTTGGACAGCAGTTGTTGCAGGGAGCTTATGTCGTTCAGCTACGTCCCCGGCGACCTTCTGGTACTGAGCCTCCTCCACAGCGCTGGCTCACACTGGGCCGGGCCGGGTCTGGAGTTCTGACACGTTACTCTCCACGCTGTTATCAAGCCAGCTATGTTTAATTGACTTGTCAGGTTGACGCATATATCAACATTAGATTAGATTCGATTATAATTAGGGCTGTCAGTTTATCGCGTTACTTAGATTAATTAATTACACAGCAAATTATCGTGTTATGAAAATTAACTCAAAATTAATTACAAACAAATTAAATAAATATTTTTCTCTTTTTTTTATATAATATTTTTTTTGTATTTCATTCATTCCATAATAATGTAGAATATACATTTACAGACTTTTTTTTTAAATGGTCCATTTGCATGTTCTTGGTATCTGATTCTAGGGACATCTACTGTATGGATCTCAGGGAATGTATTCCCAGTGTCAGAAATACTGTGGGCTAGATCCACAAAGAATGGATTGCACGGTGCAAGTTGCACCCTTACTTACAATTCATTATGAATTGAAAATGGGGGACCCTGATGTAAACAAGACGAAAGTCTTTCTCTGGTCTGCATCCCCTTAACAATTGTGTGTATTGAGCCGTACTGTATTGTACCCATTCTGCAATCTGTTAATAACATTTTCATTCAATCAATCAATCTGTGACATTTTATTTTGAGTAAATTGTAATGAACCAAATGAGAATATCAATAAAAGAAAATTTAATCTTTGACTGTGAATAACACCATGCACAAATTGACCAGACCTGAAAAATCTAAGCAAATTAATAGATGGAAGATGATTAAACAGAAGGTTTTGTAGATACAGTACTGAATTCTGCCATCGGGACCCATGCAATTTGAAATATGATTATAGAATATAGAATATCAGGCATAAAATGGTTAATGGGATTAAAATACGATTAATTAGATTAACATTAAATTTACATTTAGTCATTTAGCTGACGCTTTTATCCAAAGCGACTTACAAGTTCTGTACGACAGGTCATCAGGAAGGGTACAACTCTATCAGCTGAGTAACAATATTCATCAAAGTGTTGCGTGTTACAGTGTAGGTTAGTTTATTAGGACAAGTGCATGACAGTAAGGTTAGTTAGGGTTAGATTTAAATTTTTTTTTAAAAATGTATTATTATTATTTCAGATAATGATTGAAGAAGTGCGTCTTTAGTCGACGGCGAAAGATTGGACGGGATTCGGCTGTCCTAACTGGGGTGGGTAGTTCATTCCACCATTGTGGGGCAAGGACTGAGAATAGGTGGCTTCTCTTTGATGACCCTCCCGGAGCTTGGATAGGAGTAGGTCTGAGGCGGCCAGAAGATGCAGAGCGTAGGGGTCTTGAGGGTGTGTAGTTAGAAACCATTGACCGGAGGTAGGCGGGAGCGGTTCCCTTTGCCGCACGGTATGCTAGATCGAGGGCCTTGAAGCGGATACGTGCAGCAATGGGGAGCCAGTGCAGGTCCCTAAGAAGTGGGGTGACATGGGCCGACTTCGGTAGGTTTGAGATCAGGCGGGCCGCTGCGTTTTGAATGAGTTGAAGAGGCTTGGTGGCAGTGGCCGGGAGGCCAGCTAGCAGTGCGTTGCAGTAGTCGAGGCGGGAGATGACTGTTGATTGGACGAGGAGTTGGGTGGCTTCTTTTGTCAGGAAGGGGCGTATCCTTCTGACGTTGCTCAGGAGGAATCTGCAGGTTCTGGTTGTTGCTGCGATGTGAGCAGAGAAGTTCAACTGGTCGTCGAGGACAACACCAAGGTTCTTGGCGGTCGGGGACGCGGTCACAGCTGCTTCTCGACTGTGATGGAGAGGTCGGTCAGGGGGGAGGATTTGGCCGGCAGGTGGAGCAATTCTGTTTTGCTTAGGTTCAGTTTGAGGTGGTTGGTCGTCATCCAGGCGGAGATGTCGGACAGACAGGCCGAGATCCGCTCAGAGACGTGGATATCTGAGGGAGGGAAGGAGAGGAAGAGTTGAGTATCATCGGCATAACAATGATATGAGAAGCCATGAGACGTGATAATGTTACCCAGTGATTTAGTGTAGAGAGAGAAGAGAAGGGGTCCTAGGACCGAGCCCTGGGGGACACCCGTCCGGAGGGGGCGGGTGGCCGACAGAGTCCCTCTCCATGACACTTGGTAGGAGCGGTCGTTGAGGTATGATGTCAGGTATGATGTCAGCCATGGTAGTAAGTCATTCTGGCCAGCAGTGTAACTAGTAAGAGGAGGTAAGGGATATGTACAGATAATATATATATATAGTATCTACAGATATGTAAAAAGGATTACATGCAGGTATGTACGAGTGTTGCTTCACCAGCCGTGGTACTAGGACTCTCTACTGTTGCTTGCTCTGTCTCTTTAACCTGCCTTGCTCTAACCTGTTCTCTCTTTTAGGAAAAGGTTAACCCAGGTGGGGTATCTCCCAGGCCTTTCTGTGTGGAGTTTGCATGTTCTCCCCGTGCTCGCAAGGGTTTCCCCCCCGATAGGATAAACCCATTGGAAAAGCATGCACAACAACAGATCGCTAACGCTGTGGCGTCCTTGACGAAGACGGACAGGAGCACTTGGATTGGTCCCCTGGCGCGGCTCACGTTGACGCCTGTCTGCTCCCGGCTGCCCTTGGGGGGGAAGGACGACGGGATGGGTTAATCGCTGAGACAAATCGCATCGGCGATCCTAAAAAGACAATGCATGCGTGTGTGTTCCGGTGTGTGTGCTAAACTAACCACTGTGTGTACCACTAAAACATTGAGTGTCGTTGCATGCCGAATAAAGACCTCTGCAACAGGTCTTACATTATTATATTATTATATACCTTCTGTAGTGTGGTTGTGAAGGGTTAACCTCCTGTAGTGTGGTAGTGAAGGGTTAACCTCCTGTAGTGTGGTAGTGAAAGGTTAACCTTCTGTAGTGTGGTAGTGAAAGGTTAACCTTCTGTAGTGTGGTAGTGAAAGGTTAACCTTCTGTAGTGTGGTAGTGAAAGGTTAACTGTCTGTAGTGTGGTAGTGAAAGGTTAACCTTCTGTAGTGTGGTAGTGAAAGGTTAACGTTCTGTAGTGTGGTAGTGAAAGGTTAACCTTCTGTAGTGTGGTAGTGAAAGGTTAACCTTCTGTAGTGTGGTAGTGAAAGGTTAACCTTCTGTAGTGTGGTAGTGTAAGGTTAACCTTCTGTAGTGTGGTAATGAAAGGTTAACCGTATGTAGTGTGGTAGTGAAAGGTTAACCTTCTGTAGTGTGGTAGTGAAATGTTAACCGTCTGTAGTGTGGTAGTGAAAGGTTAACCTTCTGTAGTGTGGTAGTGAAAGGTTAACCTTCTGTAGTGTGGTAGTGAAAGGTTAACGGTCTGTAGTGTGGTAGTGAAAGGTTAACCTTCTGTAGTGTGGTAGTGAAAGGTTAACCTTCTGTAGTGTGGTAGTGTAAGGTTAACGTTAGGTTATGACTATAACCAAGTTCTGTTAGTATAGCGAAGCTCGGCATCGCTCTCTGCACTATCTCGCATATGTGCACGCGCACTGAATAAAGACCACAATGTACCTTTAATCCCAATATTCGTCTGACCACACCCCTATCAGCTTACCCATATAAGCAGGGGTGGGGCCACCCACTCGCCTCCTTCCCAAGCTTTCGCCACAAGGCGAGGTCAAAGGCTGCAGCGGCGTCGGATGCCGAGCTTCGCTATACTAACAGAACTTGGTTATAGTCATAACCTAACGTTCTGTATCGTATCGCTCTCGCTCGGCATCGCTCTCTGCACAAGGGAGGCCGAGCGAGAGCCAACGGCCGACAAATACACCCCGCTGACAGCCCCCCACAAACCATCAGAACAGGGAGGGCCGAGCCCCCCCGACCCACCCTAATGGCGGGCACCCCCCCTATTAGGGGCTTCACGGGAGGGCGACGGACCCGACCGTGCGAAGAGGCACTCAAGCAACTCAACGCACAGGGTGAGCAGACCGTGGCTTGACCCCACGACTACACACACGCACAACCCGCATGCCACCCGGGAACGAACGGAGTAACAACCTCGTTACTGCCCCCAGAATCACGGGGTCAAGGGCAAACCCAACCCCGTGGCAAGGCCGTAGCAGCGGAGCACGAAGGAAGACCCAGACCCACCAAAAGGACTGGACTCCCTAGAATGGGGGCCCGGAGAAGTCCATGATGCCAGCATCAAGACCCCACCAGGTGGGCACGTAGTGCCCCGCCCCCCACATCGCCAGCGTATTCGGACAAAGGCCCCTCAGTTACTGCACCTGGTATTCCCAGGCGGAATCCCATCCAAGTACTAACCAGGCCAGAACCTGCTTAGCTTCCGAGATCGGACGAGATCGGGCGTGTTCAGGTTGGTATGGCCGTAAGCCGAGCGGGCCCTGTCCCCCCAATAGTACACCGCCTGGCACACTGACCCTGCAGAACAGGCAGTCAGCATGGCCGTAAGCACACAAAAAAGGTTAACCAACGGAAGCAGGCAGCGCACCGGGGAAAAACCAGGCAACAGGCTGTTAACCCTAGCCTGGAGACTGCGGACGAGACAGGCGCCAGAGGGGACAGCTGAACACAGCCGCACCGGCGGAAGGGGCGTATGCTGGCGTTGTTGCATGACCAAGCCTCCATTTAAAACCCCCACCCAGAGGGGTTGAGGCAGAGAAGGCTGACACGATTGGCAGACGTCATGAACGTGCAGGGGCACCCTCAACCGGTGAACCCGGGAGTTGACACTGCTCCAACACACCAGGGAATCAACCACCTTGGTGTTACCCAATGCGGTGGTTGTTCCTATAACCCCTCAAGAAAAAACTCCAAAACACACCTGCGGGTATACACCGGCTATACCGCAGTACAAGTGTTTCAGGTTTCAAAAAAGGGTTAACCCAGGCCTACGGGTCGACGAAACATTACTTCGGACCGGGCCTGGCGATACGGGAAGCACAGGGTCACCAGAGGAGGTCAAAGACAACCCCAACAGGCCCCTCTTCGCCATGCGTGAGAGAGGAGCGAACAAGAATGGAGAACCCGCCCCTAAGCACACCGTACTTGGTATTCCCAGGCGGTCTCCCAACCAAGTACTAACCAGGACCAACCTGTGTAGCGGCCGAGATCTGACGAGAACGAGCGTGTACAGGTTGGCATGGCCGTAAGCCATTACGACAGTGCTGAGTAAAAAATTTACCCAACCAGGGTCTCCATAGCGCTTAACCCTGTGACACCCGGACCGACCTGGCATTTTTCCCCCTGAAAAAAGCCCAAGTCCCTCAGGGTACCAGAACAGCAGATCTGCATCCCCGGCGGACAACGGGTTCAACTGATCCGGACCAGCGTGACCAGAACCAGTCCCGTGCCCTAACCACGCCGACATGCCTACTCCAGGAGAAAGGGCAGATATGCGTGTTGATCTTAACATGAAAAGAAGGCGCCACCCAGACGTTCGGGCGAAACCGCGCCCGGTGGCCCACCCCCAGGGCGTGAGACCCCTCTACATATGTTCAGATCCATTCCATCATCATCCCCCAGACATGAACGAGAATCCGTCGATAACCAACCCAGGTCGTGGGATGTGGTCGTCGGAAGAGGAAAAACCTCCATCCCAGTTGCTTTATAAAAACGCCGTTTTAACCTCAAACAACCAAGGCGTGCCAGTCAGTCGCCTGTTTACAGCGAGCTAGCACTATGTGTGCGTCGGGACACACCCACATCAATGAACAGGCTATTTAGACCTGTCATTGAATCCCCAAGGCGCCCAGGCGAACGAAAAGAGGGGTGTGACACTTCCTAACTCCAACTCTTTTTTAATAGAAAAGAAGGAAGCACCAACAGTATGTATCCCAGTCTACACAGCCGGGGGTAAAAAAATTTCACATTTTTAGATCCCACCACCCTCCCATAGGAAGGAGACGGGAATCCCCAGAGAGACTTCCCACGCGAGCTGTACAGATTGAAAAGAATATATTGCACCTTGAGCCATGTAAAAAATTGGTTTTAGGGCTCTCCGGGGAAGAGGCACTGAACCCATACACACTCAATAATCGAATTGAATCGAATACATACACAATAGAGTAGGAGTCCTTGTTGAGGGTCCACTCACCTTGACAATCTGAGGAGGAGGCTCTGTACTCTGAAGGAGGCTCCCTCACATGGAAGGAGGAGTCCCAACTCACAGAAGGCCCGAATAGGAGCTTGGTGAGGAGGAGCCCTGACCACCCCCCGAAACAGATCCATCACATGGACCTGAACAGCACACGGAAGTCCTACCAACAGAGACGCGCACGGTGACGTACTCTATGGCGGGGGGATTTCTGCGGTGCACACGCCCAATATTCCAGGCCGTGGTACCAGGAAACTGCCTCCCCCCCCCCCCCCCCCCCCTCACCCCGTAACGTGCCGAACCGCAATGTGACAGGAACCTTGAAGGACAGGGGGTGTACCGCTGACCAACAGAAAAAAGGGGGAGAGGAAAGGTTACCAGTTCACCCCTTTACGACCCCACACCCATGATACGATGTAATGACAAAAAGAGAGTATGACACAGTCATAGTCAGCTCTATGAAGCGTTTGACAGCTTCACACAGCGCATGAGCTAACCTGCTATCTGATTTTTACTAAGGAAAAAACACAGAATAGAGAGGGCTCTCTAAGAGCCCCGGTCCAAACTTACACATGTGCTTCTGTGGCCAGTCCAACCCAGTTGTAGGTCACACGACACACACAACCCATCATCACCCACAAAAAATGGCAAAAACACTCTACAGAGGAACGCCGTTTTTCATAATGAGAGAATACATAATTCTCGATTAGTATCGGCCTCAGGCCTTGCCAAGCACACACGAAAGCGACCAAACAATCTTTTCTTTTAGGAAAATAAAGTTTCTCCAGCAGTCTTAGCACAACCTCAGCAATCAAGCTAAGGGTTACATCGCATCCCTACCACACAAAGACACAATGTAGTGCAACAACATGTCTGATAGGAGGATGAAAAAGTCCCCAGGGAACCGGGGGGAAACACAATCCTCCTACTTTACCCTTAATACGGCCAGTTAAAACAGGAAAACCTGTTAATATGTGAACACACTGTTCATTGTCATCACAGGCTGAGAAAAGAATATTCTTTACTCATTTGTCACTAAGCATAGCTTCATAGGTTAGTTACCTTAGTTGTGAGTACACGGTACATATAAACACACATGATGTTTCTCACACAACAACCAGATCATTTTCACATCTGTAACAACAACCCGATTTGCACGGAGAAGCTAAATTACCAGTGACAAGACAATTCACACAAAACTCGCGTCGTATCCTAAATGTATTGCAGCAACACACGTTTTTGAAAAACAGCGTTATTTACAAAACATGTAGAAGGTAAAGCCAGAAGACGTGTATAAGGTCTGGCCAAACCTTTGTCCTACCCGGAGCGTAGATCAACGACGTGCAGTCAAGGCCCCGTAGAAAACACAGCCATCCTGTGTTGTTCGATCTGGGCAGCGTCGCCGCTCCAACCCGTCGCTACGGCCCCTTTGTTGACGCAGGCTTTGCCGTCCTGGCCCAGGGCAGGTTCGACGAACATCCTCTGTCAAAGATGACGTCGTAGTCAAGAGTGTTTAAAACATGTTATAATCAAAGCACGTTCAACAGAGTAGCATTAAGCTAACGGCCGCTCCAACCGTCGGACGCTACTGCCCCTGCTCGCGAGACGCCGAGCGAACGGCGCACGCGACCAGAGGGGAGCTTGCGGCGGCGCGCGAGGAGCCGGAGCTACCCCGCGCTGGCCTTGGCAGATAGCAGCAAGCTAACGTTTCCTAGTGATCACAGCAAGCTAGCGCCGCAGCTAACAGCTGACTGGCTAACAGTAGGCCCAACATATGTAGGCCACGCAGTGATCACAGCAGGCTAACGCCGCAGCTAACAGCTGACTGGCTAACCGTAAGCTAAGCAGCTATCACCTGAACTTGTACAATGATATAACACTCACCCAGACAGGCCGCCGTTCTGAAACCCTCCTCACTTTTTAAGAGAAAAGAGAAACAAGATGTCAACACAGCTTTACAACGGTGATTTTACCAACACCCGACGGAGCCAGCACAATACCCAAACTGGCCTGTGTAGCTGACTTGAACATAGATCTTCCGCTATCGAACATCTTATGCACATATCTCCTCGTGAAGGAATACTCTCATTTGGATATGAAAGAAGGGGCTACACGGTGACAGAGAGAATCCACTCGTCCAAAAAACACAGGGATCACCAGTGTTAATGGTTGCGGCCCACTAGTTAAAACTATAATGGGCTTCAGATCAAGGTCTTCTGCTGCTGCCCAAGAGGCTGAACCAAAAGACCTTAAACTGGGGCCGGTGTTCATAAACATTGTTAGTTAGCCCCCATAGCACTAACAGACAAGTGGAGCCGCAAGCAACAGTACTCACCCAACCTGAAACCCACCGCTTCTCACAACAGCGGCGCGTCCTACAGTTTCAGCTGTGTCCTGAAAGGTTTCACCCCAACCAACACAGCAAGGAACTGCAGTTGAGAGGCATGCAGCGGGAGCTAGAGTGATACAGAACTGTGTATCAGTGCTTTAGTTTATTTAACTGCGTAACAGTGCTTTAGTTTATTTAACTGTGTAACAGTGCTTTAGTTTATGTAACTGTGTAACAGTGCTTTAGTTTATTTAACTGTAACAGTGCTTTAGTTTATTTAACTGTGTAACAGTGCTTTAGTTTATTTAACAGTGTATCAGTGCTTTAGTTTATTTAACTGTGTAACAGTGCTTTAGTTTATTTAACTGCGTAACAGTGCTTTAGTTTATTTAACTGTGTAACAGTGCTTTAGTTTATTTAACTGTGTAACAGTGCTTTAGTGTATTTAACTGCGTAACAGTGCTTTCGTTTATTTAACTGCGTAACAGTGCTTTAGTTTTTTTAACTGCGTAACAGTGCTTTAGTTTATTTAACTGCGTAACAGTTATTTTGTTTATTTAACTGTGTAACAGTTATTTTGTTTATTTAACTGCGTAACAGCAGTGGCGTCGCATGGGTAAAATAACAGAGGATGCCAAAAAAAAAAGGGTATTAAATATATATATATTTTTTTATTAATATTATTTTTTTCTTAATTTTTTTTTTATATTTAAGCCAAGCAGTCACCATGTACAGTATGGCTTGGCGGCCAGTCAGCGTAATTATTTAAGGTAACCAACTTGCATCTAGCCACGCCCCCGCGGAGCTCTGCCGCGGCAGCATTATGTAGCCGTAATTCCCCATCTTTTAACATCGATGGTTAGCTCAACTGGTTCTCCGCCTTGCTGTGGATCCTGCGGTGCGTTGGTGACAAGTTCGAATCCCTTCAATTTCTTTTTTATTTGATTTTTTTTAACATGCATTCTTTCGCCAGTTAAGTTTAGGCATTGTTTCGGAGTTGGTTAAGGTTAGGGTTAAGTTTAGGCGCTGTTTCGGCGTTGGTTAAGGTTAGAAGGGTTAAGTTTAGGCGCTGTTTCGGAGTTGGTTAAGGTTAGAGTTTGTCTTAGAGCATGGCAATATTCTTTCGGAGTTGGTTAAGGTTATGGTTAAGTTTAGGCATTGTTTCGGAGTTGGTTAAGGTTAGGGTTAAGGTTAGGCATTGTTTCGGAGTTGGTTAAGGTTAGAAGGGTTAAGTTTAGGCGCTGTTTCGGAGTTGGTTAAGGTTAGAGTTTGTCGCAGAGATTGGCAATAGAATGCAGCCTATTTCCGCACTGCTGCTCTCTGCTGTTGCAGTCACATGGGCGTAGTGGCCAATCAGAGAAACGCTGAACACAAGTTGGTTGCCTAAAATATTCACGCGGCCAGTCAAACCAAGCAGTCACCATGTACAGTATGGCTCAGCGGCCAGTCAAACCAAGCAGTCAACATGTACAGTATGGCTCGGCGGCCAGTCAAACCAAGCAGTCACCTAGCCCCTTTCGTGACTGCGATGCACTGTAATCATAACAACTACTACCTTAAACTGTAATCATAACTACTACTACCTTACACTGTAATCATAACTACTACTACCTTACACTGTAATCATAACTCTTATATTATTACTTGTATTATGCACATCGTTGCGGGCGAGACCCCCCGCATTTCACTGTATACCTGTATGCCGTGACAAATAAAACTCTTGTATCTTGTATCTTGAACTACTACTACCTTCTTACACTGTAATCATAACTTGCATTTGGCGTTGGGTGCATGATGCGCATGCGCTGTGATGGCGCACCAGTGTAAACGTATGTATTCCTACCCCCTTGATTGATTGATTGATTGAAAACTTTATTAACAGATTGCAGAATGGGTACAATACAGTACGGCTCAATACACACAAGTGTTAAGGGGATGCAGATCAGAGAAAGACTTTCGTCTTGTTTACATCAGGGTCCCCCATTTTCAATTCATCACGAGTCATTTGGATGATATTAAGGAGCCGTCTCATATTGTCGGTAGAGTTCCTACCCTTAATAAAACCAGTCTGATCTTCGTTAATAATGAAAGGGAGCACTTTTTCTAGGCGCATGGACAGGATCTTGGAGAGCAATTTTTGGTCAGAATTAAGTAGGGCTATAGGCCTATAGGAGGCGCACTTTTCAGGGCATTTACCATTTTTAAGGAGAAGGCAAATATTAGCCTCCCGTAGGGACTGGGGTAATATCCCAACCTCAGAGGAATGATTAAGCATTGCCAGCAGTGGATCCAAGAGAATATGACCGAATTCGCATCCGAAACCGTCCGGGCCCGGAACCTTACCAGATGGCATACCCTTAAGGGTGCACAGAGCTTCTTCCTTCGTGATTGGGGCGTTAAGGAGCAAGTTCTGATATTTCGATACCTTAGGGAGGTGCAAGTCAGTGAAAAAAGCTTGCATGTCAGAGAGAGCACCATCGGGTCGTTCAGTCCTATAGAGTTGGGCATCTTTATTAATAGTTTTGGTGTCAAAGGACCTGACCTCGTTTGAGTCCGAGATTGAGGTTATTACTTGGGTGTCAGCCCTCTTTTTTGCCAGGTTAGCTAGGCACCTACCAGGCTTGTCACCGTGTTCGTACATTTTCTGTCTGGCAAATTTAAGAGAGTATTCGGCGTCCTGGATCAGAAGAGTGTTTAACGCGGTTCTGGTGGCCGTAAGCTCTATAAGCACAGCCGGGGCTGGGTTTGAGACATGTTGATTCTCAAGGTCGGCTAGTTTGGATTCAAGAAGTTTGCATTGTTCATTTTTCTTGCTTTTCTTGGATGATACGTAAGACATGATCAGTCCGCGAGATGTTTCCCAGAGCAGAGATGGGTTATCCGTAGAATGTGAGTTAATTGAGTAGAACATTTTAAATTCCGATTCGAAATAGGAGACAAACCTATCATCCTTGAGGAGGTATGGGTTTAGACGCCAACGCCGCGACAGCGCCCTCTCTTCTGACAAGGAGTAGACCAGATATATAGGGGCGTGATCCGATTAAACAATACTTCCGATTGTGCAGGACGATACTAGAAAGAACTTAGAGGAAGGGATGAAGAAATAGTCTATTCTACTGTTGCTCTTATGTGCACCGCTAAAAAAGGTGAACTTCAGTTCGGATGGGCAAAGGGTTCTCCAGACATCTGAGAATCTGATGTCTGTACATAGGGAGGAGAGCATCTTTGCTTGCCTAGAGGGGGATCCAAACTGGGTGGGAGTTTGTCAAGAGACGGTATAAGGTGACAGTTAAAGTCTCCGCCCACAAAAGCATTCTCAGAGGCCAGGCCATTAAATTCAGTAAATACTTTGGATAGAAAGTCAGGGGAGTAGCCTGGGGGACAGTATACATTCATAAATGCCATTTCTTTACCCTTAAGAACCCCTTTGATAATCACATAGTGACCTTGGCTATCTAAAGAGGAAGTTATGAATCTAAAGGGGAGATTTTTATTGATCAATATGGCCACTCCCCTACTTAAATGTAGAATAGTTTGTGGCGAAAACCTGTCCCACCCAACTCTTTTGGAGTTTAGTGGTGCCGTTGGGTCCCATATGGGGTTCTTGTAATAAAGCAATAGAAACATTCTCCTTCTTTAAAAGGGTCAGAATCGACCTTCCTTTTCGCTAGTTTCTGAAGACCTCGAACATTCCAGGAGCAGAGCTTAAAGCTCTCAGAGTTAGCCGTAGCCATAGAATATTAGTGGGTGTGTAGACAGAGCAGACCTGGACAGGCCTGTGGGCATGCCAAATTCACTTATTTTATACACTGAGCACATGTACCTTGAGCCATACATAAAACAAATATTAATGACATTAAAAACATATAAAGGTGTGGGACCAGTGGGTCTTTCCCCAACATCACAGGGACTTACCAACATTTCCAGAAACTTCAAACCTACCATTCGTAGAACCATCTCTCAGTGGCTAACTGCCACACTCCCCTATACACAAAAGTGCCTCAAAGTGTAGGGTAAACAAGAAAATTGAACCATAAGATATTAGTAAGGTCAACGACTGGAGCCCAGAACTAGTGGTAAAAGGGGGGGGGGGGGGTGTATTCTTCAAGCATGTTGCAATTGGACAGGCGTGCAGTACATCCACCAGGCCGGGAGGGGGCGATACTTTGTCCGTAGATCTGTTATCTCCCATGGTGCTGGTTTGACCTTGTGCGATTAGGCCTCCACGCCAGAGGAGGGCGCTGTGCACGGGGCCGTCTGCCACTCCAGCGAGCACGTTGTCAACAGCAGATAGTGACGGGTGCTATGCGGGTGGCTAGCTGTATGTAGCCGACAAGGCCCGGCTGGCGCAGTCACGATACCCCAGTTCGTTAAATGTGCAAGCAACAGTAAACGCATCCCGGTGGAAATGAACCAAAACACGGCTGGGCGCTGGTGTAGTGCGTAAAAGTTATAGGCGTGGTAGAAATATCCGATACAAAATAGGTCCTGCTTCTTCCGAAACGGAACGCTAGCACTTAGCGCCCCAGCCCGTGGCATGTGCTATAGCCATGCAACAGTACACAAGTCATATACAGCAGAATTGTCCCCCCCCCCACCCCTTATGTCAGATATCGAGAGAAAAAAAAGATAAACTTCCAGGCGAAGCCTAACATCAAGTATTCATCCATAACTACATATGTGATCAAATATTAAATGCCACCCCGCTCTGTGTGGTAGCCGTAGCAGGATGCTAACGGCCCAGAATCATGCTACTACCGCGTCTGGATCTGGTGAGGCCGGTGTCGGATCCGCGTCTGGATCTGGTGATGCCGGTGTCGGGGCCTCTTTGGGCCGGGTCTTCAGGAAGTCCACAGCGTCCTTCGGTGATGGTAGATGTGCCATCCTTGGCCCTGATGACGAGTTTCGCAGGGAACTGGAGCGATGGTTTAAATCCTCGTTGGTACAGGGGCCCCATGACATCTCGGTAGTGTGATCGCTGCTCGACCACCTCGGGGCAGTAGTCTTCGAAGATTGAAATTGGTTTCCCTCTGTATGTCAGATTCCCTCTCCTTTTACGAGCCTCCAGGATGATAGCCTCCTTAATCTTATAGTGGTTTAAGCGGGCGATTACTGCCCTAGGCCTGGAGCCGGGCGCTGGTTTGGGTGTTAGCATCCTGTGGCATCGGTCGAGCTCAGGCGGCGTAGCGAGGACGTCTTTCCCCATGATTTCCACCAGGATTTCTGCGAAAAAGACACTGGGACGGTTGCTGTGCAGGGATTCATCTAGGCCCAGGATGCGTTTGTTAGAACGCCGGCTGCGCGACTCAACGTCAATTAGCTTGGTTTTTAGCTTGCCGATGATTTCATCTTGAGCTGTGCATCTGGCCTCCAGCTCTACCATCCTACCAGACCATGTATTCAGGACGTCTTCCACGGAGGCCAGGCGTTGAGTATGGTCTGCGACCACCAGTTGGAAGCCGTCGAGTCTGGATTCGAGCGAGGCGGCAAACGTTCTGAACTCCGTGGTGAAAGCTAGCTTGAGTTCTTCCATTAGCTTAGCCATGGTGGCCCCCATCCACGGGGCCGGTCTCGCTTCTTAAGACTCGCGCAGCCATTACGCTCGTTCTTCTTTTTTCTTTTTGGGCCGAATAAGACAGGTAGAAATATGGATGACGTATAGTAATGGTTCAATTATCTTGAAATAAAAAAAATAGGCTTTTTAAGGTAAAATAAAAGTTCGGGAGTCGCAGCGTGGCTCAGAGAAGGCTACCCCATTCTCGACCCGGAACCGGAACCCAGGAGTCGCTGTTTACAACATCCAGATT
>NW_028174159.1:0-20000 GCF_963971535.1 Notolepis coatsorum
TCTTATCCTGTCTTTCGTGTCTTATCTGTTCTTCGTTATCTGTCTATCTGATCTTCTAGCGTCGTATGCTTTCTTATCTTCTTATTGCTTCTTAGTCTTCCTGATGCTTTCTTTGCGTTTTCTGAGCTTGTCGTATCTGCGATCAGTCTTTCTGTATCTTCTCTTATCTCTTCTTTCTTCTTGCTTAGTCGTGTCCTTCTGTCTATCGTTCTTGTCGTGCTTATCTTCGACTCGCTTTCTTCTATCTTGCTTCTTCTTCGATCGTGCTTTCGTGCGCTGTCGTCTTAGCTGCCCCTAGCCTTCAGAGCTCGAGCTTACCACCTCCCACCTCCCCACCCCACCCACCCCACCCACCCTACTCCTCACCACCCCTCCCCCCCTCCTCACCCTCTCCCTCCACACCAGCACCCTCCACCACTCCTCACCTCCACCTCCTCACTCCACCCTCCCTCCCACCACCCACTCCCCCACCACCCCTCTCCCACCTCCACCCTCACCACCTCACCCTCCTCACCTCCTCACACCTCCCCTCCTCCACCCTCCACCCCTCACCACCTCCACCTCCTCCTCCACCCCTCCTCACACACCACACCACCTCCTCACCTCACCTCCTCCCTCCCTCCTCCCTCCTCCTCCACACCTCCCCTCACCTCCCTCTCACCACCTCACCTCCCCTCTCACCTCCTCACCTCACCTCCTCACCTCCTCACCTCTCACTACCTCCACTCCCTCCTCACCTCCTCACCACCTCCCACCCTCACCTCCTCACCTCCTCACCTCACCTCCTCACCTTCCTCACCTCCTCACCTCCTCACCTCCTCGCCTCCTTCACCTCCTCACCACCTCACCTCCCTCACCTCCCTCACCTCCTCACCTCACCTCCTCACCTTCCTCACCTCCTTCACCTCCTCACCTCCTCACCTCCTCACCTCCTCGCCTCCTTCACCTCCTCACCACCTCACCTCCTCACTCCTCACCTCCTCACCTCCCTCACCTCCTTCACCTCCTCACCTCCTCCCTCCTCACCTCCTCACTTCCTCACCTCCTCACCTCACCTCCTCACCTCTCACCTCCTCCCTCCTCACCTCCTCACTTCTCACCTCCTCACCTCCTCACCTCCTCACCTCCTCACCTCCTCACCTCCCTCACTTCCTCACTTCCTCACCTCCTCACTTCCTCACTTCCTCACCTCCTCACCTCCTCACCTCCTCACCTCCTCACTTCCTCACCTCCTCACCTCCTCACTTCCCTCACCTCCTCACCTCCTCACTTCCTCACCTCCTCACCTCCTCACCTCCTCACCTCCTCACTTCCTCACCTCCCTCACCTCCTCACCTCACCTCCTCCCTCCTCACCTCCTCACCTCCTCACTTCCTCACCTCCCTCACCTCCTCACCTCCTCACCTCACCTCCTCCCTCCTCACCTCCTCACCTCCTCACTTCCTCACCTCCCCACCTCCTCACTTCCTCACCTCCTCACCTCCTCACCTCCTCACCTCCTCACCTCCTCACCTCCTTCACCTCCTCACCTCTTCACCTCCTCACCTCCTCACCTCTTCACCTCCTCACCTCCCTCACCTCCTCACCTCCCTCACCTCCTCACCTCCTCTCCTCACCTCCTCTCCTCACCTCCTCACCTCCCTCACCTCCTCACCTCCTCTCCTCACCTCCTCTCCTCACCTCCTCACCTCCCTCACCTCCTCACCTCCTCACCTCCCTCACCTCCTCACCTCCTCTCCTCACCTCCTCTCCTCACCTCCTCACCTCCCTCACCTCTCACCTCCCTCACCCCTCACCTCCCTCACTTCCTCACTTCCTCACCTCCCACCTCCTCACCTCACCTCCTCACCTGCTCACCTCCTCACCTCCCTCACCTCCTCACTCCCTCACTTCCTCACCTCCTCACTTCCTCACCTCCCTCACTTCCTCACCTCCTCACCTCTCTCACCTCCCTCACCTCCTCAACTCCCTCACTTCCTCACCTCTCTCACCTCCTCACCTCCTCACCTCCTCCCTCCTCACCTCCCTCACCTCACCTCCTCCTCTCCTCACCTCCTCACCTCACCTCCTCTCCTCACCTCCTCACCTCCTCCCTCCTCACCTCCCTCACCTCACCTCCTCACCTCACCTCCTCCTCTCCTCACCTCCTCACCTCACCTCCTCTCCTCACCTCCTCACCTCCTCACCTCCTCACCTCACCTCCTCACCTCACCTCCTTCACCTCCTCCTCTCCTCCTCCTCACCTCCTCACCTTCCTCACCTCCCTCACCACCTCACCTCCTCACCTCCTCGCCTCCTTCACCTCCTCACCACCTCACCTCCCTCACCTCCCTCACCTCCTCACCTCACCTCCTCACCTTCCTCACCTCCTTCACCTCCTTCACCTCCTCACCTCCTCACCTCCTCACCTCCTCGCCTCCTTCACCTCCTCACCACCTCACCTCCTCACTTCCTCACCTCCTCACCTCCCTCACCTCCTTCACCTCCTCACCTCCTCCCTCCTCACCTCCTCACTTCCTCACCTCCTCACCTCCCTCACCTCACCTCCTCACCTCCTCACCTCCTCCCTCCTCACCTCCTCACTTCCTCACCTCCTCACCTCCTCACCTCCTCACCTCCTCACCTCCCTCACTTCCTCACTTCCTCACCTCCTCACCTCCTCACCTCCTCACTTCCTCACCTCCTCACCTCCTCACCTCCTCACCTCCTCACCTCCCTCACTTCCTCACTTCCTCACTTCCTCACCTCCTCACCTCCTCACCTCCCTCACCTCCTTCACCTCCTCCCTCCTCACCTCCTCACTTCCTCACCTCCTCACCTCCCTCACCTCACCTCCTCACCTCCTCACCTCCTCCCTCCTCACCTCCTCACTTCCTCACCTCCTCACCTCCTCACCTCCCTCACCTCCTCACCTCCCCACCTCCTCACTTCCTCACCTCCTCACCTCCTCACTTCCTCACCTCCCCACCTCCTCACTTCCTCACCTCCTCACCTCCTCACCTCCTCACCTCCTCACCTCCCTCACCTCCTCACCTCCCCACCTCCTCACTTCCTCACCTCCTCACCTCCTCACTTCCTCACCTCCCTCACCTCCTCACCTCCTCACTTCCTCACCTCCTCACCTCCTCACCTCCTCACCTCCTCACTTCCTCACCTCCCTCACCTCCTCACCTCACCTCCTCCCTCCTCACCTCCTCACCTCCTCACTTCCTCACCTCCCTCACCTCCTCACCTCCTCCCTCCTCACCTCCTCACCTCCTCACTTCCTCACCTCCCCACCTCCTCACTTCCTCACCTCCTCACCTCCTCACCTCCTCACCTCCTCACCTCCTCACCTCCTCACCTCCTCACCTCCTCACCTCCTCACCTCCCTCACCTCCTCACCTCCTCACTTCCTCACCTCCCTCACCTCCTCACCTCCTCACTTCCTCACCTCCTCACCTCCTCACCTCCTCACCTCCTCACTTCCTCACCTCCCTCACCTCCTCACCTCCTCACCTCACCTCCTCCCTCCTCACCTCCTCACCTCCTCACTTCCTCACCTCCCTCACCTCCTCACCTCCTCACCTCACCTCCTCCCTCCTCACCTCCTCACCTCCTCACCTCCTCACTTCCTCACCTCCCCACCTCCTCACTTCCTCACCTCCTCACCTCCTCACCTCCTCACCTCCTCACCACCTCACCTCACCTCCTCACTTCCTCACCTCCTCACTTCCTCACCTCCCCACCTCCTCACTTCCTCACCTCCTCACCTCCTCACCTCCTCACCTCCTCACCACCTCACCTCACCTCCTCACTTCCTCACCTCCTCACCTCCCCAACGAGACAAAAAAACTACAAAAAGAAATAGAAAAAAAAGTAAAGGAAATGTATAACCACTCAATTGTTAATGATTGTCATCATTAGCACTGTGTTGAGAATAATTCCACCGCTAAAAAACCACGGGATGTTAAAAGGGTTGTGTTCAGAGAAAAGGGCAATCAATTTGTGTTCAGGGCCCCCAAAGGCAAGGGACATTCTTTAGTGTTCCAGAATTTGACTCAGAAGAAGCATGAGTCGTACAAATGAGGCCCGGGGGGCCATGTGCTCATGGAAGACAGCAAGTAACCAGTCTCTCTATTATATTTATTACATTTATTATAAAAGGCCAACTACTCCCATGGCCTTTATCAATGGCATCCCACAAGGTACAACTTGAGCTTTGTTCCTCCAAAACTCTCTCTAATGGGTGAAAGAGGGGAGAGAGAGAGAGGGATAAAGAGAAAGAGAGATAGAGAGAGAGACACAGAGAGAGAGAGAGAGAGAGAGAGAGAGAGAGACACACACAGAGAGATAGAGCGAGACAGAGAGATAGAGAGATAGGGTTCAAAAACCCCATGTCTTCTTCCTGAAAAGTGAAGCAGACCCTCAGCCCTATTATTCCACCCCCCTGTGATGCAGTCTGCCGTGTCCCCTCGCCACGCTGCACCTCTGGGGGCCAGAGATCTGACGGGAGGAAGGCACAGAGACTGTATCCAACGGGTGTCAGTCGTTATTATGAGAGGTGGGGTTAAAGGGTTAGTTTTATGGAATCGTTATAATAATTGCTCATGTGCAACGTAGGAGCCACAGGTCGAGGCAATCTAAGAACCGGTTTCCACCGGTTCCCAATTACGCAGTAACACAGCGGACGCGTTTCCGACAGATGAAGGTGTAACAGAGGAACATCTTTATTTGGAAAATGTATTACAATATAGTGCAAGAATTGAGGGTAGGGTATCTCCTTTTTTTTCCCCGACCGCTTGCCAGTGGCCTGAATCCAGTGGCCTGAATCCAGTGGCCTGAATCCAGCGCAGACTGGTGATGAGGCACCTCTCTTGGCCGCAGCACCCTGGGGTCGGACTGGGGGGGGGGTGCCCTGACCTACCAGCACTGAGCGACACGGAAACAGAGGAGCCAAAATGGCGGCACATACAAACAGTAGTATTGTTGGCCAATATACACACACAGTTAAATAATGCAGAATGGCCACACGTATAAATACAGTAGGTGGGTGCAAGAGCAGCATCCACAAAAGTGGATATATCACTACTTCTATACTTAGCCTTTCACAACCACACTACAGACGGTTAACCCTTTCACTACCACACTACAGAAGGTTAACCCTTTCACAAGCACACTACAGAAGGTTAACCCTTTCACAAGCACACTACAGAAGGTTAACCCTTTCACAAGCACACTACAGACCGTTAACCTGGTATAAACGCGGCGCGTGTCCCTGCCACCCTAACCCTTTCACTACCACACTACCAAAGGGTTAACCCTTTCACTGCGACAACACAGAAGGTTAACCCTATCACAATCACACTACATAAGGTTAACCCTTTCACTACCACACTATACAGACGGTTAACCGGGGCAGGGGAGAAACACACTAGGAACTAAAATAACCATACCTACCACAATTACTTACCTATATGCTAGGGAGAAAACAATTACGGGTTGGGGAAATAGGAAAGGGACAAATGTGGGGAGACAGCCTAGGGGGGATGGGGAAAGGAAAAATAATAAACAAAAAGAAAGGATTGTATATGCCGTTGCCCTGGGGCATTGAGCCGAACCAACGCGGCCTCGTCGGTCCAACGGAATACACAGGGCAGAACATCAAACAACTGTGGTGTATTTGTGAAAAATCTCTGTGTGAAAAAGTGACGTCCCTCTGTCGGTTCCGGCCATAATCTGGTCAGTTCTGTAGAGTCAAGACACCTAATGGAGAGGAAAGTCAGTGGCTCATTGTTCTCCGTTTAAAGGAACACGCCAACATTTTGAGAGAGAGACAAGAAGATATAGATGCCAGTTTCCTCTCTGTGCGTTCAGTAGAAAGCTATCTGGCTGCACGTTAGCCTAGCTTAGCACAATGAATGGAAGCGGAATGGAATGCCGGTTAGCCTAGGCATTGTCCAACTAACACCTCTCTCGAAGGCTAACCGGCCATGTCCGCTTCCATTCATTGTGCTAAGCTAGGCTAACGTGCAGCCAGATAACATTCTACTGAACGCACAGAGAGGAAACTGGTATCTATCTTCTTGTCTCTCTCTGGAGAAGAGGGTAAGCAAATTTTCCAAAATGTTGGCGTGTTCCTTTAACATCCAACCATATAGATGTGGGTTAACAAGAGGCAACCTATCTGGGGGGGGGGGGGGGGGGGGTGATGGTGTATTGAACGGCCCCCATAGTAGGTAGACCACCTCTGCACATGTAGTGGAGGAGAAGGCTGGCAGATGAAGTACGGGGTTAGATGATGGAACTATGAAGCCAACATCGAGGTGGGGTGTATAACAGCTGTCAGAGACATCCACCCAGGAGTGATCCGCCATGCATCTTCACTGTGATGGGCTCCCGTTATAAAGCCCTGCAGGTGTGTCTTTATTACCTCGCCTCGTACCTATGGGAGAAAAAAATGGGAGACTGGAAGAGAGCTGGGGGATGTGCCTGGGGGGGGATGGCTGTCTGCCAATTAGCAGGCCACCAGCGCAACGGCCGAGCCAAGTCTAACTTGACTTTCGAGCCTGGAAGCAGGCAGCATAATTCAAGCCGTTCATACCTGGGCTTCCAACACGCAGTCACCTACAGTAATTCTATAGAGATTATATATCCCACAGTCATTTATATTCCAACGTTAGTTCCGACAGTTCATCATCCGTGGGTAATCCATAGTCATACAAAATAAAATGTAATCCACATGCATGTAGCTAACGTGAT
This sequence comes from Notolepis coatsorum, assembly GCF_963971535.1. Classification (NCBI taxonomy): domain Eukaryota; kingdom Metazoa; phylum Chordata; class Actinopteri; order Aulopiformes; family Paralepididae; genus Notolepis; species Notolepis coatsorum. Next base: position 6,742 of record NW_028174159.1, read on the forward strand.
TTAATAGCAAAGCAGGGAAAGGCACAATGTGGGGAGCACCTGTCAACCTACCTGTGACAGGCTTCATGTCTGACAGTCGAGCTGAGTTTATCACAGTCCCAAGCCTGCTAACACAACCCCATGTGAACGCCATCTGTCTGTAGAGGGACTCCAGTGACACACAGAGAGAGAGAGAGAGAGAGAGAGAGAAATGTGGAGAGGAGAGAGAGAAAGAGTGAGAGAGAGAGCAAGAGAGAGAGTGAGAGAGAGAGATGGAGAGGAGAGAGAGAAATGGTGAGAGAGAGAAAGAGTGAGAGAGAGAGTGAGAGAGAAAGAGTGAGAGAGATGGAGCGAGAGAGTTAGAGAGAAAAAGTGAGAGATGGAGAGAGAGAGAGAGAGAGACTGACTGGGTTTCTGTGTTCCCTGAGGACCCCCTGTGCTGCAATTTTGATCTGTTAATTACATTTAATCGAGGCTGTAATTCACTGGCAGTGTGTGTGCGCCTTTTACACACCCCCCCCCTCCGCCTTATCTCACCCGCCATAGCTTTTAACAAACACCGGTGCCGGTGGTGACAACAAGAGCAAGTGACAGATCGGCTGATAGACAATTAACGGCTCAGTGCAGCACTTTGAAGGATCAGTGTTTGTATCACGGGGGCGGGAAGGAAGACCAGGGAGTACTATTATATAGGCGGATATTGAAACATGTATCCACTGGCGCGCGCAGCGATGGCGAGATGAGCGGTGGCCGGGCGGAGGCGCGCGAGCAGGGGCGTAGCTGTAGATTGTGGGCCCCTTGAAAGAATGTATCTGTAAGCCCCCAGTGAATGCGAGCGCGCGTAAAAATGTTGCCATTTATTTATTGATGAAAACGCATAATATGGTTTTTACCTATACATTCAGCAGTTCAGCACCTGCACTGTCGGTGGGTGAGCCTAGTAAAGGATGTCGCATTGCGTTCATCTTCAATGAATGGACCAATGCAATAGTCTACCAAAGCCCCCCCTCTCTCTATATATATCTCACACACACACACACACACACACACACACACACAGCGGCACGGTGGTGTAGTGGTTAAACACTGTCGCCTCACAGCAAGAAGGTCCAGGGTTCGATTCCCGCTCGGGGACCAGGTTTCCATGATGCCAGTTACCCAGGTGGGGTATCTCCCAGGCCTTTCTGTGTGGAGTTTGCATGTTCTCCCGTGCTCGCCAGGGTTTCACCCCCGATAAGATAAACCCAATGGAAAACCTAATGGCTGAAGGTAGAAACCATGCCTCTTGACCACATTATTGTCGCCCCATAGCCAGACTCTTTTTTTTTTTTTTTTTTTTTTTTTTTTGAAGTCTTTATTTCGAACATGCAATGAATACAACAAACAATAACAAAAAAGAAAAACAACTCAATCTGCATGTTCGAAAAGGAGTAGGAAGAAGTATACACTTATTTAATCCTACCCCTTTTCCACTACTCAAATGAGTGTACTATTTTAAACATAAAAAAGAAAAGAAAAGAAAAGAAAAGAAAAAAAATATATATATATATATGCAAAACAAAAAACAAAAACTATATATGTATAAAATAAAATAAAATAGAAACAAAATAAAAATGTAAACACCTGTGAATATCAAGTCCCTTCTTCATCCCTGTACCTTGTGAACATAATTTCCTTATACATCAGTTTGAATTGTCTCATGTTTGGACATTGCTTTAACACCACATTAAGACTGTTCCACAGTTTCACTCCACATATTGAGATGCAGTGTTTTCTCATGTTAGTGCGTACGTTTAGCACCTTTAAATTGTGTTCTCCCCTCAGATTATAACCCCCCTCCCTATCAAAGAACAATTCTTGAATGTTTCTTGGAAGTGCATGACTTTTTGCTTTATACATTAATTGTGCCGTTTTAAATTCCACAAGATCATTTAACTTCAATGTCTTTGACTCCAGAAACAATATGTTAGTGTGATCACGATAACCTGCAATGTGAACTATCCTTATGGCCCTTTTTTGGAGTATAAAAAGTGGTTGTAGTGTAGACTTATAATTGTTTCCCCAGACTTCAGCACAGTAATTTAAATATGGTAAAACTAGTGAACAGTAGAGAATGTAGAGTGATTTTCTATCCAGGAAGTGCTTTACTTTACTCATGACTGAAATGCTTCGTGAGAGTTTAGATTGGACATGTTTTATGTGAGGTTTCCAACAGATTTTATGGTCTATTATTACACCTAGGAATTTATTTTCATAAACTCTTTCAATAATCACATCATTTATTTTAACTTGTACCTGAGTATCCAATCTACAGTTTCCAAACAACATAATTTTAGTTTTGCTCAAGTTCAATGATAATTTGTTTCTATCAAACCATTCCTTCAATTTCTTCATTTCAGATGTGATGACCTCTAAAAGCTGCTGGACATTCTCACCAGAAAAAAAAAGATTAGTGTCATCCGCAAATAAAATACATTTAAATATATTGGATACTTTACATATCTCGTTAATGTACAAGATGAACAGTTTTGGACCCAACACTGACCCCTGGGGGACACCACAAGCAATGTCCAAACATTCAGATTTATAATCTCTCATTGTCACAAATTGTTGTCTTTTATTTAGATAGCTTCTTACCCAGTCCAATACTACCCCCCTGATCCCATATCTCTCCAATTTCCTGATTAATATATCATGATTAATAGTATCAAATGCTTTTTTTAGGTCAATGAATACTCCAGCTACATGTTTTTTTTGATCTATGGAATTTGTGATTTTTTCAATGAGTTCTATTAACGCTAGTGATGTTGACCGGTGTGTTCTGAATCCATACTGGCTATCGGTGAGTAAATTATGTTTATCAATGAATTTATCTAATCTGTTGTTGAAGAGTTTTTCTAATATTTTTGAAAACTGAGGAAGTAGAGAAACAGGCCTATAATTTGTGAAGTGGTGTTTATCTCCAACAGGTTATGCGCCCAGATCACGCAGGGGCAAAATAATAAGGGTAGCAAGTTTAGCTGAAGTATAGGCTAGGTTAGCACCGGGAGCACCGCGTGGCTAGACGCTAGGCCAACAAGAGCAAAAGCTACGCCCACCATCAAAGAGCAACATGGAATCCAACACGACGATCCTGCGCGTCAAGAGGAAGCGGGGCACCGACCCCACCGACGCGCTGCTGCTGGAGCGCAAGCGGACCCACCCGGAGAGCAGCACGCAGAGCCCCGGGGAGGCGGCACCGGGGGAGACGGACCCTGCTGAGCCCAATGGAGGCGAGGGCGAGATCCCCGTCTTAAAACTCGTGGCGACCAAGGGAAGGAGCAAATGGCCCTCATTTAATGGAAAGGCAGAGGACTACAAGCTCTGGGAAGAGCGCATGTTATGTTGCATGCACGGTGTGGGACTGAAGACGACGATCTTGACGGCCCCCACGGGAGACCTGACGGCGGAAGCACAAGCCCTGGACGACAAGCGTAATGCAGACGCATACTGTGAGTTAGCACCACTGCTCGACGACACAAGCTTGGGGCTGATATTCCGCGACACTAAAGACAAAGGCTGAGAAAGCCTGGGAGTGTTGAGAGAGCATTATATCGGGCAAGGGAGACCCCGAGTCGTGGCACTCTACATAGCACTAACAGCACTGAAGAAGGGGCACACCGAGACTGTGACCGAATACGTCATCAGAGCTGAGCAGGTCATGACGGCATTGAAGAGTGCAGGAGAAGCACCAAGCGATGGGCTAATGATGGCGATGGTGATGAGGGGACTACCGGAGCTGTACAAACCGTTCACACTCCTGGTAACACACGGTTCAGCGGACATGACGCTGGGAAAGTTCAAGGCCAAGTTACGAAACTTCGAGGCCTCAGAAGATACCCACCCAGCCCGAGCGACGCCAAGGGAGAAGACCAGGCCCACGACGGAGCTGGCGTGTTGGAGATGTGGAGAGAAAGGCCATCGGAGAGGTAACTGCACAAGGACTGTCTGGTGTGGCTTCTGCAAATCCACGAGGCACACAGACAGAGCGTGCATTAAGAAACGCGACCAGAGCGCGCGATACGCACATGGACAAGATGGCGGCCATGGACAAGATGGCGGCGACGGTCGACGTGAGATGAATCGAGGCGACGCCCGGAGAGTAGCGGGACAAGAGGGCCTCATCCCCAGGGCGCAGACAGCGTACGTCACCAGGCCAACGCAGCTGCAGCAGGCCCAAAGGAAGGGACTGATCGTGGACACAGGTGCGTCGTCCCACGTCATCAACGACAGGTGTCGGTTCAAGAACTTTGACAACACTTTCCACCCGGAGAGACACAGCATGGAGCTGGCAGACGGGAAGCGCACCTACGGGTTGGCGCAAGAGAGAGGAGACGCACAGGTATGCCTCACAGACAGTAAGAGGCGCCGGCGTACAGTGACGTTAAAGAACGCTCTCTACGTACCATCGTTCCCACAAGGACTATTCTCTGTAATAGCTGCTACTGCGAATGGTGCCAAAGTGTTCTTCAACGAAGGTACAAATGTTCTTGTAGAGCCCAACGGTACACGATTTAACATAGAGGTGTACCAGAGAATGTATTATCTGCAAACAGAGTGTAATGACAACGACAAGTGTAATGATGATAATGATATGTGTAACGTGACTGTCAGTCACGATATTCAGACATGGCATGAGATTATGGGTCATTGTAATTACGAGGATTTACTGAAACTGCAAGCAGTGACAGAAGGCATGCACATTGAAGGTGAAAAGCGTAGACCTGACAAAGAATGTGTAGTGTGCATAAAGGGGACGTTTACTCAATCGAGAAACAGAAATCCCACAGAAAAAGTAAAGGTACCACTTGCGCTAGTTAACACAGATCTAGCCGGTCCAGTAAGAAACGAGTCCATAGGAGGCTTTAGATATGTACAGTCTTTTACAGATGTGTGCACAGGGGCAGTGTTTGTTTACTTTCTCAAAGCAAAGAGTGACACACTCCAGGCCACGGAGAAATTCCTGGCAGACATAGCCCCTTATGGTAACATAAGATGCTTGAGGTCCGACAACGGAACCGAGTTCACAAACAGAGAGTTCCAATCACTGTTGAGGAGGAACAAGATAAGACACGAGACGTCATGTCCATATTCCCCACACCAGAACGGAGTGGCAGAGAGGGAATGGCGAACCCTTTTCGAAATGGCTAGGTGTAAGCTAGTAGACAGTAACTTACCTAAGAGTCTATGGCATTATGCGGTGCAAGAAGCCGCTTACACCAGAAACAGGTGCTTTAATAAGCACACAGGCACCACCCCGTATACAGCACTGACAGGAAAGAAGTGTAATCTAGCTAGAATTCACAAATTTGGATCAGTGTGTTATGCTTACCTGCAGGACAGAGGAAAGCTCGAGTCCAGATGTGAAAAGGGACTCCTTGTAGGGCACGACAAAGGAAGCCCCGCTTTCCTAGTTTATTATCCCGGTAAAGGGAGAGTGCAGAAACACAGGCTAGTCAAGTTTGTCACAAAGACAACATGTGAGAGCGAGACACAGACAGAGGAGCCAGAGCTGGACTCCAGAGTAAGGTGTGAAGAAACAGAGACACCTCAGCCCAGTGTACTTAGCACGGTCGTGCAGACAGACAGTCAGCAACCCCCAGAGGGCGATGACGAGGAGCACCCGAGGGTGACGTCACGTGCCCCAAGCAGTGGGAGGTATCCCACAAGGGAACACAAACCCCCAAAGTATCTGACAGACTATGCCCGGAGAGGAAATGACGAGGATGACAGTACACTTACCACCATTGATTACTGCTACAGGGTAGTCAGTGGGGTACCTCAGACCTTTAAGGAGGCCATAGTGTCCCCTGAATCAAGTAAATGGGAGAGAGCAATGAATGAGGAGATGAGGTCCCTAGAGGACAACCACACCTTTACTCTAACCAAGTTACCAGAGGGCAGACAGACAGTGGGAGGGAAATGGGTGTACTCAATCAAGGAGGGTATTGAAGGCCACGACAAGTACAAAGCGAGATTTGTAGCTAAAGGTTACAGTCAGAGGGAGGGGATAGACTACGGTGAAACATTCTCCCCCACAGCCAATCTGACCAGTGTAAGGGTAGTGATGCAGAAAGCAGCTGAGGACAATTTGATTTTACATCAGATGGATGTGAAGACAGCCTATCCATTTACGGCCTGAAACAGTCTGGGCGAAATTGGAACGAGATGCTTCATACATGTCTCATTGAAGATAACTTCCTACAGAACCCAGTAGACCCCTGTGTTTACTCAAGGGAGTCAAAAGAGTCAGGAAAAGTGATCATCGTCATTTGGGTGGATGATTTGATCATCACAGCAGACAACACGAGAAACCTAGAACAGGTGAAAGGTATGCTCTCCACCAGATTCAAAATGAAAGACCTTGGAAGGTTAAAGCATTTTCTAGGCATGGACTTTGAACAGTCTGCCAATTATGTAAAAATATCCCAGAAGAGATACGTGGAAAAGATCCTGAAACGTTTTGACATGCAAGAATGTAGATCAAGGGAAACACCATGTGACAAAAATTAGACTACCAGGAGGATGCTCAGAAACTGACAGATGTAAACATTTACAGAGAAGCTGTGGGTAGCCTCATTTATTTGACAACATGTACTCGCCCTGACCTATGTTTTGTAGTGAGCAAATTGTCACAGCATTTTGCTGACCCCACAGAGGAGCTCTGGATTACAGCAAAACATGTTTTTCGTTATCTCAAAGGTACAGCAGATAAACAGCTGTGTTTCAGAAAGAGCAGCGAGGGCTTAGGGCTTAAAGCCTACAGTGATGCAGACTGGGCAGCTGACACCACAGATAGAAGAAGTACCACAGGATATTGTGTGAGTTTGAACACAAACAGCTCACTGGTTTCGTGGAAAACAAAGAAGCAGCCCACAGTGGCACTATCAACTTGTGAAGCCGAATATATGAGTCACCTATGTATATAAGAAGACTGTTGTTTACGAGGACAACCAGGGAACCATTGCGATTGCTAGAAACCCTGTGTGCCGGCAGAGATGTAAACATGTCGATATAAAATATAATTTCATCAGATCTGTCATCAGAGAAGAAAGAATGACACTGATTTATTGTCCAACGGACGACATGGTAGCAGACGCTATGACGAAACCTGCTTCCAAACTGAAATTGAGAAATTGAGATTTGCAGAGGTCATGTTTGGTGTGTAAATATTGACTGCCATATTCTTTTTGATGTTCTGAACTGTATTATTTTCTTTGTAAATTGTTTTTGAATAAGTTATACAGTGTGCTATACAACCCTAAGTGGGAGTGTTAAAGTTAGAGGTTCTATGTAGGATTGCAAGTATCTGTCTAACTGTATTTAACTGTTTCCACTGGAGGGCGCTATAGGCGGAGCCACTAATGCTACCGCCAGGTGGAGAGTATTGTAGCGTTCTGTCGTACCCGTATTGTTAGGAAGAATGAGGAGATGTTTATGTTTCTTTTGGTTTAAATTCCACTTCAATGAGTAACATAACAGGTCAATACCTCACTCGTTAGGAACACACACAGCTCCCTCCTTCACGTATATTTCACGAACACAACACAACTTCCGGTGCCACCTCCTATCTCTCCCGGGGGGAAACACCCCCCCAGGGTACAGTGACACACAAGACCCCAGATCATTACACTATCCCCCCCCCCTTCTGAGCTCTCGCCCCGAGAGACACATCAACAATAGCACATTCACAATAACATTTTCCATTTCAAGCAGAATTCAAAGTCCTTGAAACGACCTGGCGGCAGCCTCCGCCTCTGCGGACGCGTTGTCCCTGCCCGAAGGACTGAATCGACCTGCTGCTGCTGAACAGGAACCGTACGGGGAGTGCCATGTCTGTCCCGCACCGGGGACACAGTCATTGATTCTGAGGGGCCCCCCGTATGGAAAGAGGGGACACCCCCCGCTGGTGGACCACGGTGCACTCCCCTCGAACGGCGGTTACATCCGGCCCCAGTGGTGGTCGGAACACTGTCTCTAGGTGAGACCGCTGGGAGGGCTGGGTCTTGCAGTGGGAGGCAATCCCCTCTGTACGGGGCCAGTCTGTCTCTGTGAAGAGCAACTTTCCTCCCCCTGAGCGGCAATTGTACCCTGTATACCACCTCCCCCACCCTCTCTAGCACCCTACATGGCCCTTGCCAGTGACAGTCCAGTTTAGGGCACCGCCCCCTCTTCCTCCGAGGGCTATACACCCAGACCAGTTCCCCGGCCTGGAAATGCCTCCCCTTAGCCCGCACATCATAGTTCCTTTTTTGTCTCATGCCCACCTTTTCCAGCTGACCCCGGGCAAAGTTGTGGGCGGACTCCATTCGATCCTGGAGTCTCCTGGCATACTCCCTCCGGGGGAACGGGGGGAGTGTCAGGGGGCTTGCCAAACGCCACCTCCGTCTGCGTCCGGAGCTCCCGGCCCAGCATGAGCAGTGCTGGCGTGCAGGAGGTGGACTCCTGTACAGCGGATCGGTATGCCATGAGAACGAGGGGGAGGTGCGTGTCCCAGTCTCGCTGGTGCTCTGCTGTGAGAATGGCTAGCTGCTTGCCTAGAGTCCTATTGAACCTTTCCACTAACCCGTCACTTTGTGGGTGCAGAGCAGTGGTTCGGGTCTTCTTGGTGCCTAGCTGCTCGCACATGGTGGCAAAGACATGTGACTCAAAATTTCTCCCTTGATCGCTGTGGAGGGTTTCCGCTGCGCCGAACCGACTGAACATGCCCTCCACCAGCGCGTCAACCACAGTCTTGGCCTCCTGATCCGGCAACGCATATGCCTCCGGCCATTTGGTGAAATAGTCCATGGCGACCAGCACGTAGCGATTGCCATTGTCCGTGCACGGAAACGGCCCCATAACATCCACCGCCACTCTCTCCATGGGGGCTCCCACCCCCAGCTGTTGGAGTAGTGCGTGGGACTGATCAGGTGGGCCCTTGTATGCTGCGCAGAGGTTGCAGCGGCGACAGAAATCCTCTACGTCCCTTTTAATCCGTCCCCAGTAGAACCCCTGACGGAGGCGCGGAGAGTCTTTGTGATGCCAAAGTGCCCAGCCCCCACGGTGCCATGGGAACTTTTTAACACAGTCTCTCTCATTGCTTTGGGGACCACCACCCGCCACCTGTTCTCTCCCGTAGCCGGCTCCCTCCACGCTCTCTGTAGAACCCTGTCCCACACCCGCAGAGCCGCAAAGTCTGCCCACAGTCCCTTTGTAGCAGTGGTGCCCCCTGCCACCTCCCCCCAGGGTAGCTTCTGACCTGACTCTACCCATTGCAAAACAGGTTTTAAATCAGGGTCCTGCTCTTGCTGCGTTCGCCACTCCGCTTTTCCGATCACCTGCAGCTCCCTGCAGACCGGCCCGTCGCCCTCGTGCTCGGGGCATATTGTTACCTCCTCCCGGAGCTCTCTCTCTCTTGCCTCCCTCTTCTCACAGTATCGACACCCCTCCGGAGCACAGGGCCGTCGGGACAGGGCGTCAGCGTTGGTGTGGCGGACGCCGGCCCTGTGCTCAACGGTGAAGTTGAAGTCTGCCAGCCTCTCCAGCCAGCGGCACACTTGCCCCTCCGGCTCTCGAAAGGACGTCAGCCACTGGAGAGCGGAGTGGTCAGTTCTGATTGTAAACGGCGGCCCACAGAGGTAGTACCTGAAGTGTTTAACTGCCTCAACGACAGCCAGAAGCTCCCGGCGGGTGACGCAGTAATTCCGCTCCGCTTTGTTGAATGTGTGGCTGAAGTAAGCCACCGCTCTTTCTCCGTCCGGCCCCACCTGAGACAGCACGGCCCCCATACCCACGTTGCTGGCATCCGTGTCCAGGATAAACGGCAGGGAGGGGTCTGGGGGTCGAAGCACAGGTGCTTCTGTTAGTCCTTTTTTTAGGAGGTCAAACGCCTGCTGACACTCAGGCGTCCAGGTGAAGTCAGCGCCTTTCTCCTTCAGTCGAAATAGGGGCTCAGCGATGCAGGAGAACCCCCTCACAAACCTCCTGTAGTATGAGGCGAGCCTCGAGCTGCTCTTTGTCTGCGGGGGTGGGCCACTCTTTGACCGCCTTTATCTTCCCCTCCTGCGTGCTGATGCCCTCTCCCGTCAGTTTGTGTCCCAAGAACTCCACTTCTCTCCTCATGAAGTGGCACTTGTCGGGGTGAAGTTTCAGTCCTGCCTCGGCTATCCTCTCCAGGACCCGTCTCAGCGTCTGGAGGGCCGCCTGGAAGGAGCTGCCGTGGGCCAGTATGTCGTCCAGGTACACCACACACTCCTCTGGAGGAATGCCAGCCAACACGCTCTCCATTAGCCTTTCAAACGTGGCTGGGGCGTTACACAGCTCGAAGCTGAGGACACGGAATTGCCACAGCCCCCTCGGTGTGCAGAAGGCTGTCTTAGGTTTAGACTCTGGGTCGAGGGGCACCTGCCAGTAGCCAGCCCGTAAGTCTAGTGAGGAGAACCAGGACGACCCAGCCACTGTGTCCAGCGCCTCATCAACATGGGGCATCGGGTAAGAGTCTTTCTTTGTCACCTTGTTCAGTGGTCTGTAGTCGACGCAGAATCTCATTTTGGAAGTGTTCTTCTTCTTTACCATCACCACTCCCGAAGCCCAGGGACTGGCAGAGGGCTCTATGATGCCCGCCCGCTGCATCTCATCAATGGCGCACTCTGCAGCTTCTCTGTACGCCATGGGAAGGCGGCGGGCTGGTGATCTGATAGGCCGGGCGTCCCCTGTGTCTATTTGGTGATGCACCAAGTGAGTGCAGCCAATTTCAGCATCTGTCAGTGCAAAAATGTCCTTGAACTCATTTAGCAACTGCCACAGCTCCTCTTGCTGTTCCGGCTCCAAGTGGCCACCGTTGCGTTCCCATATGCCCCTCACAACTGCTAGCCTGTCAGCCTCTTCCTCCATGTTAGGCTGCGCCAGGGGGAGGGGGCCCCCGGGTGTAAATGGGGCTGCTGATGGGGACAGGGGCGTACTGCCAGCAGGTGAAGGGAGCTGCCTGTCAGGGGCAATGGGCATGGGGGGTGAGCGTTCAGCCGCCGAGTGGGCAGGGGAATATCTCAGGCGGGTATTCCGGGAGCGGGAGCTACCGTGACTGTCCAGGGGGCTTGCAGAATGAAACTGTGTCTCTGCTGCCCTCACTGCCAGTGGCGCTGACCTCGGAGGAAGTGGGGGGGATATCATCTCAACAGTGGGGCCCCCAGGGAAACTCAATGTGTTCTCCCCCAGGTCCAGCAGGCATCGGGCAAACTTCAAAAAGTCTAGCCCCAATATGCAGGGGTCCTGCACCTCTGCCACCCACACCCGGAACTCCACCGACAGGCCCCCCACTGTTATGACCACATTTCCCTTCCCCAACATGGGGGCTAGCTCACCAGTCACTGTCCTCAGCTGCACCGACATCTGCTCCAGCTGTGTCCCCACCGGGACCACGTCGGGCCTCATCAGCGTCGCAGTCGAACCCGTGTCCACCAGGGCCGAACACGGCGCCCCAGCCAGGGTGACGGGAACATAGCAAAAATTGCCTGCATGCGTCCAGCCCACTACCATGACTGACTCAGTGTCAACGTCTGCTTCTGGGGGGAGTAGAGCCCCACCCCCCCGGCTGTGCTGATTGGCTCCCTCCGCTGGAGGCAGAGCAGCATGGGACATGGCGCCAGGGATCCGCTCCGCCCCATCTACACGGACCCCCTGCCGTTTCCCTGCCTCTCCTGGCGATTGCGGCAGTCCCTGCGGAGATGCCCGGGTTGGCCACACCACCAGCAGCGCATGGGCCCCGGTGAATGAGCCGCACCTCCTTGTGGTTGCAATGTTACGGCACGCACCAGCTCTGTCATCCGCTCCATCATTGCGCCCACCCACTCCGGCTCCCTTGGGCCGCTCTCCCTTGCAACCCTCACCGTGGGAGGGGCCTCCCTCACGCCCTCCTGTGTGGTCTCGCCCCGCAGGTCTTCTCTCTCCAGCGCCAGCTCCAAGGCCCCCTCACGCAGGTCTCGCGGCTCGATGGCGCGGACAAACTGATCCCTGGCGTACTCACTCAACACCGCGGGGGGCATGTGGCCGTATGCCCGTCTCGTGAGTGTCTCAATGTCAGTTGCCAGTGCACGAAGGGACTCACCGGGCCGTCTGTGCCGGTTACATAGCTCTGTGACCACGATGCTTTTATTGTCACATCGACCGAAACGCCTCTGCAGCGCCCCCACCACAGCTCCATAGTCTCTCAGCTCTTCCGGTCCCAGTGCACTCAAACATGCCAGGGCATCATCCGTGAGGGACAAAACGAGACGGGAAGCCTTTTTTTTATTGTCCATCGGCCAGCCATTCAGTTCGGCTGCCAGCTCAAATTGCATAAAAAACGCCTCCAGACTGCCTTTACCCGAATATTTCAGCGCCTGGTCTGCTCTCCATCCTCCGTGTGCACCTCCACATGGTGCCACGCTCTGCATGTCATTCCTACCGGACGCCGCCAGGTGGAGTACCAGCGCCGCCGTCGCGTGGCCGTCACTCTCCCGTCCTCCGAGATTGCCAACCCCGACTTCGGCACCGACCTGCATTCTTTCCAGGTCTGGAAGTCCACTTGACAGACCTTCATCCTCCCTCTCCTGTTTAATCTCGTGGCGTGGCTCTTCTTTTGCCGTCATTGCTAAGCTAACGTGACGTAGCTAGCCAAACAGCGGAGCTCCACAGGGTACACAGTGCGCGTCAATCCGAGTTCACTGATCCCACTTCAGACACCAAATGTAGCGTTCTGTCGTACCCGTATTGTTAGGAAGAATGAGGAGAGGTTTATGTTTCTTTTGGTTATTTAATTCCACTTCAATGAGTAACATAACAGGTCAATACCTCACTCGTTAGGAACACACACAGCTCCCTCCTTCACGTATATTTCACGAACACAACACAACTTCCGGTGCCACCTCCTATCTCTCCCGGGGGGAAACACACCCCCCGGGTACAGTGACACACAAGACCCCAGATCATTACAGTATTTAAGGAGATGTCTCCTCCCCCTCTACCTCTTTCCCACCTGCCTCTCACGGAGAGGAGAACTCATGTACTGCTGCCTTACCATGCAAATAATAAACCACGCTGATTAATGGCTGAAAGTAGAAAACATGCCTCTTGACCACATTATTGTCGCCCCATAGCCAGACTGTCAACACACGCCATTACGCACTATGCACGCAGTGATCAGGCGCGCACAAGAAGGTGTCATTTGTTGTTGTTGAAAAACAGACGCGATTTATGTTTTCAAATTGAAGGGCGGAAGAGAG
>NW_028174158.1:0-37500 GCF_963971535.1 Notolepis coatsorum
AGAGCTTCCCCCGTAACCCCAGTTAAAGTGTCCAGCAGCAGAACAGAGCTTCCCCTGTAACCCCAGTTAAAATGTCCAGCAGCAGAACAGAGCTTCCCCCGTAACCCCAGTTAAAGTGTCCAGCAGCAGGAGAACAGAGCTTCCCCCGTAACCCCAGTTAAAGTGTCCAGCAGCAGAACAGAGCTTCCCCCGTAACCCCAGTTAAAGTGTCCAGCAGGAGAACAGAGCTTCCCCCGTAACCCCAGTTAAAGTGTCCAGCAGCAGAACAGAGCTTCCCCCGTAACCCCAGTTAAAGTGTCCAGCAGCAGAACAGAGCTTCCCCCATAACCCCAGTTAAAGTGTCCAGCAGGAGAACACAGCTTCCCCCGTAACCCCAGTTAAAGTGTCCAGCAGGAGAACACAGCTTCCCCCGTAACCCCAGTTAAAGTGTCCATCAGCAGAACAGAGCTTCCCCCGTAACCCCAGTTAAAGTGTCCAGCAGCAGAACAGAGCTTCCCCTGTAACCCCAGTTAAAGTGTCCAGCAGGAGATCAGAGCTTCCCCCGTAACCCCAGTTAAAGTGTCCAGCAGGAGAACAGAGCTTCCCCCGTAACCCCAGTTAAAGTGTCCAGCAGGAGAACACAGCTTCCCCTGTAACCCCAGTTAAAGTGTCCAGCAGCAGAACAGAGCTTCCCCCGTAACCCCAGTTAAAGTGTCCAGCAGCAGAACAGAGCTTCCCCCGTAACCCCAGTTAAAGTGTCCAGCAGGAGAACAGAGCTTCCCCCGTAACCCCAGTTAAAGTGTCCAGCAGGAGAACAGAGCTTCCCCTGTAACCCCAGTTAAAGTGTCCAGCAGGAGAACAGAGCTTCCCCCGTAACCCCAGTTAAAGTGTCCAGCAGCAGAACAGAGCTTCACCTGTAACCCCAGTTAAAGTGTCCAGCAGGAGAACAGAGCTTCCCCCGTAACCCCAGTTAAAGTGTCCAGCAGGAGAACAGAGCTTCCCCCGTAACCCCAGTTAATGTGTGCAGCAGCAGAACAGAGCTTCCCCTGTAACCCCAGTTAAAGTGTCCAGCAGCAGAACAGAGCTTCCCCCGTAACCCCAGTTAAAGTGTCCAGCAGCAGAACAGAGCTTCCCCTGTAACCCCAGTTAAAGTGTCCAGCAGCAGAACAGAGCTTCCCCCGTAACCCCAGTTAAAGTGTCCAGCAGGAGAACAGAGCTTCCCCCGTAACCCCAGTTAAAGTGTCCAGCAGCAGAACAGAGCTTCCCCCGTAACCCCAGTTAAAGTGTCCAGCAGCAGAACAGAGCTTCCCCCGTAACCCCAGTTAAAGTGTCCAGCAGCAGAACACAGCTTCCCCCGTAACCCCAGTTAAAGTGTCCAGCAGCAGGAGAACAGAGCTTCCACCGTAACCCCAGTTAAAGTGTCCAGCAGGAGAACAGAGCTTCCCCCGTAACCCCAGTTAAAGTGTCCAGCAGGAGAACAGAGCTTCCCCTGTAACCCCAGTTAAAGTGTCCAGCAGGAGAACAGAGCTTCCCCCGTAACCCCAGTTAAAGTGTCCAGCAGGAGAACACAGCTTCCCCTGTAACCCCAGTTAAAGTGTCCAGCAGCAGAACAGAGCTTCCCCCGTAACCCCAGTTAAAGTGTCCAGCAGCAGAACAGAGCTTCCCCCGTAACCCCAGTTAAAGTGTCCAGCAGGAGAACACAGCTTCCCCCGTAACCCCAGTTAAAGTGTCCAGCAGGAGAACAGAGCTTCCCCCGTAACCCCAGTTAAAGTGTCCAGCAGCAGAACAGAGCTTCCCCCGTAACCCCAGTTAAAGTGTCCAGCAGGAGAACAGAGCTTTCCCCGTAACCCCAGTTAATGTGTGCAGCAGCAGAACAGAGCTTCCCCTGTAACCCAGTTAAAGTGTCCAGCAGCAGAACAGAGCTTCCCCCGTAACCCCAGTTAAAGTGTCCAGCAGCAGAACAGAGCTTCCCCTGTAACCCCAGTTAAAATGTCCAGCAGCAGAACAGAGCTTCCCCCGTAACCCCAGTTAAAGTGTCCAGCAGCAGGAGAACAGAGCTTCCCCCGTAACCCCAGTTAAAGTGTCCAGCAGCAGAACAGAGCTTCCCCCGTAACCCCAGTTAAAGTGTCCAGCAGGAGAACAGAGCTTCCCCCGTAACCCCAGTTAAAGTGTCCAGCAGCAGAACAGAGCTTCCCCCGTAACCCCAGTTAAAGTGTCCAGCAGCAGAACAGAGCTTCCCCCATAACCCCAGTTAAAGTGTCCAGCAGGAGAACACAGCTTCCCCCGTAACCCCAGTTAAAGTGTCCAGCAGGAGAACACAGCTTCCCCCGTAACCCCAGTTAAAGTGTCCATCAGCAGAACAGAGCTTCCCCCGTAACCCCAGTTAAAGTGTCCAGCAGCAGAACAGAGCTTCCCCTGTAACCCCAGTTAAAGTGTCCAGCAGGAGATCAGAGCTTCCCCCGTAACCCCAGTTAAAGTGTCCAGCAGGAGAACAGAGCTTCCCCCGTAACCCCAGTTAAAGTGTCCAGCAGGAGAACAGAGCTTCCCCTGTAACCCCAGTTAAAGTGTCCAGCAGCAGAACAGAGCTTCCCCCGTAACCCCAGTTAAAGTGTCCAGCAGGAGAACAGAGCTTCCTCTGTAACCCCAGTTAAAGTGTCCAGCAGGAGAACAGAGCTTCCCCCGTAACCCCAGTTAAAGTGTCCAGCAGCAGAACAGAGCTTCCCCCGTAACCCCAGTTAAAGTGTCCAGCAGCAGAACAGAGCTTCCCCCGTAACCCCAGTTAAAGTGTCCAGCAGCAGATCAGAGCTTCCCCCGTAACCCCAGTTAAAGTGTCCAGCAGGAGAACAGAGCTTCCCCTGTAACCCCAGTTAAAGTGTCCAGCAGCAGAACAGAGCTTCCCCCGTAACCCCAGTTAAAGTGTCCAGCAGCAGGAGAACAGAGCTTCCCCTGTAACCCCAGTTAGAGTGTCCAGCAGGAGAACAGAGCTTCCCCCGTAACCCCAGTTAAAGTGTCCAGCAGGAGAACAGAGCTTCCCCCGTAACCCCAGTTAAAGTGTCCAGCAGGAGAACAGAGCTTCCCCGTAACCCCAGTTAAAGTGTCCAGCAGGAGAACAGAGCTTCCCCCGTAACCCCAGTTAAAGTGTCCAGCAGCAGAACAGAGCTTCCCCTGTAACCCCAGTTAAAGTGTCCAGCAGGAGAACAGAGCTTCCCCTGTAACCCCAGTTAAAGTGTCCAGCAGCAGAACAGAGCTTCCCCCGTAACCCCAGTTAAAGTGTCCAGCACCAGAACAGAGCTTCCCCCGTAACCCCAGTTAAAGTGTCCAGCAGGAGAACAGAGCTTCCCCTGTAACCAAGTGTCCAGCAGGAGAACAGAGCTTCCCCCGTAACCCCAGTTAAAGTGTCCAGCAGGAGAACAGAGCTTCCCCCGTAACCCCAGTTAAAGTGTCCAGCAGGAGAACAGAGCTTCCCCCGTAACCCCAGTTAAAGTGTCCAGCAGGAGAACAGAGCTTCCCCCGTAACCCCAGTTAAAGTGTCCAGCAGCAGAACAGAGCTTCCCCCGTAACCCCAGTTAAAGTGTCCAGCAGCAGAACAGAGCTTCCCCGTAACCCCAGTTAAAGTGTCCAGCAGCAGAACAGAGCTTCCCCCGTAACCCCAGTTAAAGTGTCCAGCAGGAGAACAGAGCTTCCCCCGTAACCCCAGTTAAAGTGTCCAGCAGGAGAACAGAGCTTCCCCCGTAACCCCAGTTAAAGTGTCCAGCAGCAGAACAGAGCTTCCCCCGTAACCCCAGTTAATGTGTGCAGCGGTCAGCAGGACTGCAGTGTGTAGTGGTCAAATGCTGCCTCTGAGACAGATTAGTTGTGTATCAGCATCAGCAGAGTGACATACACGTCCACTGCAGTAATTAGCACATACACATTAGTGCCCCACAGTGAGAGAGAGATATATATATATATATAGAGAGAGAGAGAGAGAGAGAGAGAGAGAGAGAGAGAGAGAGAGAGAGAGAGAGAGAGAGAGAGAGAGAGAGAGAGAGAGAGAGAGAGAGAGAGAGAGAGAGAGAGAGAGAGAGAGAGAGAGAGAGAGAGAGAGAGAGAGAGAGAGAGAGAGAGAGAGAGAGAGAGAGAGAGAGAGAGAGAGAGAGAGAGAGAGAGAGAGAGAGCGAGAGAGAGGGAGAGAGAGCAGGGGATACATGTCTTGGCAGGAGGGCAGATAGAAAACACTAAAACAAGAAATATAGTTGGTTTCAACTCGACAACAGAAGCGGTAATGGACTAGGTGTCCTGTGGAGTGTGCGTGTGTGTGTGTGTGTGTGTTGTGTGTGTCTGTGTGTGTATGTGTGTGTGTGTGTGTGTGTGTATGTGTGCGTATGTGTGTGTGTATGTGTTGGTATGTGTGTGCTTGTCTCTTTGTGTGTGTGTGTGTGTGTGTGTGTGTGTATGTGTGTGTGTGTGTGTGTGTGTGTGTGTGTGTGTGTGTGTGTGTGTGTGTGTGTGTGTGTGTGTGTGTGTGTGTGTGTGTGTGTGTGTGTGCGTGCGCTCCAATCTATGCCAATAACGTTACGTTTTTGCGAGAAATAAGAGAAATAAAAGATAATAATCAGGAAGTCGTGTGCTTGCAGGAAGCTGGAATCGGCTGGGAAACGTAGTTTTTCTAAATGTCAACGCTCATTGCGAGCTCTGGATGCCCTCTACTCATATGACTACAACTGGCGACGAGCAACTCATTTAAAATGGTGGATATTTGCTAAATTATAAAGACATTCCATAAACTAAAATGGAATTTATGGAATTGACAGTGGGCGCCTGTTAAGAGGCTAATAACACTTTAACCCTATTGGTAAACAAACGTATTGTTGAACATACACTATGACTGCTGTTTTGACAGGATGATGGTCTTTACTCTTGGATACATTTGATAAAAAAACTGAACATTATGCCATACAGTCTAGACTAGAGATTGATTTAGAATGACTTCTGTATGAAATTTTTTTCTCTCTTATTTCTTGGGATTCTCTATCACAAAACTGAATGTTATTGGCATAGATTGGAGCCCTGTTGGAATCCGATCCAAAATGGCGGAGCCATATCCATTATAAGAATGGAACTATACATACAGTAGATTTCATTATCTGTTCTTCCTGCACGCCTGGAGATACTAAATCCAAATTGAACTCTGCCATTTGAAAGAGGAGATTTGGCCCGATCCATAGATGTGTGAGTTGGTGTTGAATGCCCACGCTAGGTCTTAGGTCAGATCGATAACTTCATAACTCATTGGTCTGCTTATCTTGACATCAAACAGCGTCCTGCGAAGTGGTTGACACGCAGAACCAAACGAGTCTACAAAATGTTGTTGTTACCACTGACCGACAAGAGATAGCGAATGCACCGTTCCGACCCCCGTCAGTCATCGACCTTAGGTCGAGTGACTGAAGTTGCGGAATCTTTTATTTTATTTGCACTGGGACGGACTCTCTTTATTCAGATGAGGTCCATTTCCCTTATCCGTTACACGTATTATCACTATATGGCTTTACTTGATAATCCCATGATACAGTACACGTATTATCACTATATGGCTTTACTTGATAATCCCATTATAGCTAGGGATAAAGCCACTTACACATATTATCACTGTATGGCTTTACATGATAATCCCATTATAGCTAGGGATAAAGCCACTTACACATATTATCACTGTATGGCTTTACTTGATAATCCCATGATACAGTACACGTATTATCACTATATGGCATTACTTGATATATATTTCTCTCTTTAGGCCTGAGCTAGGGATAAAGCCACTTATTCTATTTTGCCTTAATGCATAATCATATGTCTCCTTCTACCGCGTGGTTGACATATTTCTCTTTAGGCCTCCGTATGGATAAAGCCCCACTTCTAAAGTTTTTACATCATTTATCAAAAATGCATGGGGTGAAGTTACAAGGCAAAACACATTTCATGCTTACCCGGTCGTCTGGTCAGAAGAAAAGGATACAAAGGATATTTATAAAGAGGTATTTTTAATTAGAAAAAGCTAGTTACAAGAAGAGACTGAAGTGGAAAGTGTCCATTTCAGTTAAAATATGCACAAAACAAAACATCTCATCTGGTTCGGCTTTCTCCCCGTGTCAAGCAGCAGCATCTTCCTATCTCTCCCAAAAGTCTGGCTCTTGAATCGGCAACTGTCTCTTTTATTTGACATTGTACCGTATTTCTGATTGGTCTAAACACAGTGATGTCACAGGGTCGTCATTTCTGTTTAGCAAACCAACATACAATACATAATTCGTTATGGACTCCTCCTTCTTTGTACTATCGTTACTGCTAGTTACCTAGTGGTTTTTAAGTAACAGAAAGTCCCTTTTTCCTTCAAAACAGACAACGGCTTTGTCTGTGGTGACCACGTGACATCGTACCATGCACGCGGCCCTCCATAGTATCTCTTAAAGAATCCCTCCAGACAAACAGTTTTTACACATTATTCTTTTAGTATTATTCTCTACTGACAGTCAATTATAAGCATGCAGTCAATTATAAGCATGCCATTTTGAAAACTTTTACTGTACACATTAAACATTTAATTGTTATATAGTTTCTTTTTTAAGATCTCCTCAAAAGTTTCCGGACTCCGTCTTTCAACCCTCAACCCTTAATCCCCTTCCCGTCTGAAAGGGTTAACATCTTACAGCTCTCTCTCTCCTTTGCTGGGGCCCACATTCCGCAGGTTGCCTCCCTTTTGTCTGTGAAGAACTGTGGAGAACAGACCCCTCTTATGGAGATATTAAAGGTTCAGTTCCATTTTTTTATAAGTAGAGCCATCATAGAGCTATTTTTCCAGAGTTCAGTTTAAAGATTTATACTGGTCACATAGGAACGACTCAGGATGTCATTGTCCAAAAGTGTCGCTTGTTTTGTGACACTTCACACCCACTCTGCCATCCTGTGAGGTCATTGTCCATCGTCAATTGAATAATAGAAAAATGAAGCATATGATTACATGTGAAAAATAGGTATATAGGGCTGTATTGGAACGAATCAGGATGTCTATTTCAAAAGGTGTCACTTGTTTTGTGACACTTTACACCCACTCTGCCATCCTGTGAGGTCATTGTCCATCGTCAATTGAATAATTGAAAAATGAAGCATATGATTACATGTGAAAAATAGGTACATAGGGCTGCATTGGAACGAATCAGGATGTCTATTTCAAAAGTTGTCACTTGTTTTGTGACACTTTACACCCACTCTGCCATCCTGGGTGGTCATTTTCCATTGTCTTCATAGCGTCTGTACTGGGGGACGAGATGGCGATTGTGGGGTCACGTGGCTGTGACTCTCCACACCCCCTCTGCCATCTCGGTACCTTGTTACCCTGGTAGCCGGCGGGAAGACTTGCATCTGTTGTTCCCTGGCTGGACGGCTCGACAGGATAGGGGTCACGTTGTTGCTTGGTATCCGGCGGGAAGACTTGCATCTGTTGTTCCCGGCCGATGCACCCAGGCTGTTGTCGTCTTGGTCATCTTGGTCATCCTGGGGTCGCCCCCTCTGACCTCTTGGATCTCTCCCATAGTTTGAGGTAGGTTGATTTGTCACTTCTCGGGCGACCCCCACGGGTTCCCGAGAATTGTAGCAGCAGTCCTCTATTGAAGTGTGGTTGGCCTGGTCGTGTGACCCTGTCCGTAGGCCTCGCAGGACATCACAGATACAGTCCACAGAGGACTCATTTCTTTTCTCTCTTTCAGGTCCATTCAGGGCTCTCGTCGCCCTGTAACCTGGGTCCAGGCCGATGTCTCTCTGTCCGGTCTGGGAGGTCTGGGAGGTCTGGGAGGTCTGGGAGGTCTAGATGAGGACCTTGAGGATGCTCTGGAGCTTGACCTATCCCGGTCTTCCTCCAGATCCGATTTCTGACCTGAGTCAGTATATTCCTTCTTGCCATCCGCTGCGTCGTTCGCTGACTCCGGGGGACAGCCCCCCCCCCCCCCGTCTAAGAGTGTGGCACTGGTTCAGGTTTTGTCCCTTTACCAGCGCACCTTCACCAGCGCACATTGTTCACAGGCCTTTCGGACTGTTATCGCTCTTTGTTTGGCTTTAGGTATGAGAATGTTGTTAGTTCTCAGGTATACCAACATCCTCTTACTTCCGGCATGTCCAAGTTTATCATATACCTGTCTGTTCATGTGAGTAGCCTCGTCCTGTTAGCAATGGCTAGTTAGCCTGCTATTCGCTCCTGCTCGCAATGGCTATTTCAGCCTGCTCGCAATGGCTATTTCAGCCTGGTATTCACAAAGTAGAGTTTTTTCTACTTAAGTTCTGACTTTAAGTAAGCATTTAGTTACTTCAAGTCATGAGTAAACCTTTTTACCGTAATCACAAAAATATACTTTAAGCGTGATTCTTTCTTTAAGTAGAACCTTCTACGTTTTTGACTGTAAGAAAACATTACGTAACTTTTTAGTCATGAGTAAACCTTTTTACCGTAATCACAAAAATATACTTTAAGCGTGATTCTTTCTTTAAGTAGAACATTCTACGTTTTTGACTGTAAGAAAACATTATGTAACTTTTTAGTCATGAGTAAACCTTTTTACCGTAATCACAAAAATATACTTTAAGCGTGATTCTTTCTTTAAGTAGAACCTTCTACGTTTTTTGACTGTAAGAAAACATTACGTAACTTTTTAGTCATGAGTAAACCTTTTTACCGTAATCACAAAAATATACTTTAAGCGTGATTCTTTCTTTAAGTAGAACCTTCTACGTTTTTTGACTGTAAGAAAACATTACGTAACTTTTTAGTCATGAGTAAACCTTTTTACCGTAATCACAAAAATATACTTTAAGCGTGATTCTTTCTTTAAGTAGAACCTTCTACGTTTTTTGACTGTAAGAAAACATTACGTAACTTTTTAGTCATGAGTAAACCTTTTTACCGTAATCACAAAAATATACTTTAAGTGTGATTCTTTCTTTAAGTAGAACCTTCTACGTTTTTGACTGTAAGAAAACATTACGTAACTTTTTAGTCATGAGTGATCTTTCACTGCAATCACAAAAATATACTTTAAGTGTGATTCTTTCTTTGAGTAGAACCTTCTACGTTTTTGACTGTAAGAAAACATTACGTAACTTTTTAGTCATGAGTGATCTTTCACTGCAATCACAAAAATATACTTTAAGTGTGATTCTTTCTTTGAGTAGAACCTTCTACGTTTTTGACTGTAAGAAAACATTACGTAACTTTTTAGTCATGAGTGATCTTTCACTGCAATCACAAAAATATACTTTAAGTGTGATTCTTTCTTTGAGTAGAACCTTCTACGTTTGGTTTTTTCAAATCTGTAATTAATTCTACTCCAGAGGCACCTGACAGCAGTCATTTCGGTTCATATTCTTTCGGCTTTTGATACCTATTTAAATATTATAAAGCCCAACTCACTTGAACTTATGTTCTTAGCCCCGGAACCTCCAATCCGTTTTGACAGACCTATAAACCAGTGACTTGGCCGCCCAAGCACCACAGCGTCCTGTATGCTGAGGCTTCCAAGTCCCCACAAATCTGATAGGCCCGTCGGATACAGAGACCCTGATGCTCGCTCTGTCCCCCCGCGTCAAGGTGCTAAGCTTGATGAGAGTTTGCAGAGTCTAAATTTTTTTCCCATAGGCGCTGGTGAGTGTACATCTCATGCAGCTGATATGGCTGGTAGGGTGCTAACCCACCAAATGGTTGCTGTCAGGAAATCCCTTCCGAATGAAATAGATTACAAATTCATTTTACTTTACTCTGGGTTTAGAGCAAGGACGGACATCTTTACATATTATACTTAGAATATATACAAAATGCATGTAGTATGCTATGTCATGTTTCTTCCTAAATGACAATAACACTTTATATTATTCCTCTTGACAGATGAGCTGTATGTCAAGTGCAGTTTGCACTTGCTTGAGTGTCATGTGTCAGGGCCCCAGAAGGTAATTTCTCCCTTTGTTGCCCTCATATCTGCTTCCGGGATTTGAATTCCTCCCTTATTGTCCTCACCTCTGCTTGCTGTTCTGGGGTTAGTGCGGCCCACTCGTCTGCAGGTAGGTATTGGTACTTCCTGCTCCCTGTTCTGTCCTTGGTTGTTTTCGGGGGGAACTCCTGGGAGGCCCCCCTTTTGTCAGATAGCATTTTAACTTGGTCATACAGCATACATTCGATACGTAACTGGTCCTGTGACCATGCTGCGCATCGGGCTGCCAGTGGGTTACCCCCTGGGACTCCTCTGAATAGCTTTTCAAGCAGTAAGCATGATCCTTGCATAGGTGTTCCATTCATGACTGATCCTGCTGCATCATTGAGAGACATGCTCCCGCCTCGCACCTGTGGGATTAGTTTCTCCACCATCTTATACCCTGGATCTTGACCGGGGGTCCTTACTTCTCTTTCCATCAGTTGGTCCATTGAGGCCCTTTCGGGGATCTCTAGTCCTTTGAGATGTCTCAACATGCGAGCTAGCGTCTTGTGTGCTTGTATCTCCTGAGCGAGCATCTGCTGCGCCAGCTTCTCATGAGCTAGCATCTGCTGTGCCAGTTTCTTCTGAGCTACCCGTGCCAACTTCTCCTGAGCTAGCATCTGCCGTGCCAGCCTCTCCTGAGCTACCCGTGCCAGCATCTCCTGGGCTAGCTCCTCCTGAGCTAGCGTTGGGCGTGCCAGCTCCTCCTGAGCTAGCATCTCCTGGGCTAGCTTCTCCTGAGCTAGCGTTGGTCGTGCCAGCTCCTCCTGAGCTAGCTTCTCTCGTGCTAGCTCCTCCTGAGCTAGCTTCTCTTGTGCTAGCTCCTCCTGAGCTAGCTTCTGGCGTGCCAGCTCCTCCCGAGCTAGCATCTCCTGGGCTAGCTCCTCCTGAGCTAGCGTTGGTCGTGCCAGCTCCTCCTGAGCTAGCTTCTCTCGTGCTAGCTCCTCCTGAGCTAGCTTCTCTTGTGCTAGCTCCTCCTGAGCTAGCTTCTGGCGTGCCAGCTCCTCCCGAGCTAGCATCTCCTGGGCTAGCTCCTCCTGAGCTAGCGTTGGTCATGCCAGCTCCTCCTGAGCTAGCTTCTCTCGTGCTAGCTCCTCCTGAGCTAGCTTCTCTTGTGCTAGCTCCTCCTGAGCTAGCTTCTGGCGTGCCAGCTCCTCCCGAGCTAGCATCTCCTGGGCTAGCTCCTCCTGAGCTAGCGTTGGCTTGTTAGCCGATGGTGAGCTAGTTAGCTTGCAGTCCTGTGAACGGCCGTTTTGGCTTCTCCTCACATACAGTCTCCCCTCCTTACAAACAGTATCTTTGGGCTAGGGGACCCTCGCCTTTCTGTGAACGGTCGTTTTGACTTCGCTTCACATCCAGTCTCCCCTCCTTACAAACAGTGTCTTTGGGCTAGGGAGCCCTCGCCTTTCTGTGAACGGTCGTTTTGACTTCGCTTCACATCCAGTCTCCCCTCCTTACAAACAGTGTCTTTGGGCTAGGGAGCCCTCGCCTTTCTGTGAACGGTCGTTTTGACTTCGCTTCACATCCAGTCTCCCCTCCTTACAAACAGTGTCTTTGGGCTAGGGAGCCCTCGCCTTTCTGTGAACGGTCGTTTTGACTTCGCTTCACATCCAGTCTCCCCTCCTTACAAACAGTGTCTTTGGGATAGGGAGCCCTCGCCTTTCTGTGAACGGTCGTTTTGACTTCGCTTCACATCCAGTCTCCCCTCCTTACAAACAGTGTCTTTGGGCTAGGGAGCCCTCGCCTTTCTGTGAACGGTCATTTTGACTTCGCTTCACATCCAGTCTCCCCTCCTTACAAACAGTGTCTTTGGGCTAGGGAGCCCTCGCCTTTCTGTGAACGGTCGTTTTGACTTCGCTTCACATCCAGTCTCCCCTCCTTACAAACAGTGTCTTTGGGCTAGGGAGCCCTCGCCTTTCTGTGAACGGTCGTTTTGACTTCGCTTCACATCCAGTCTCCCCTCCTTACAAACAGTGTCTTTGGGCTAGGGAGCCCTCGCCTTTCTGTGAACGGTCGTTTTGACTTCGCTTCACATCCAGTCTCCCCTCCTTACAAACAGTGTCTTTGGGCTAGGGAGCCCTCGCCTTTCTGTGAACGGTCGTTTTGACTTCGCTTCACATCCAGTCTCCCCTCCTTACAAACAGTGTCTTTGGGCTAGGGAGCCCTCGCCTTTCTGTGAACGGTCGTTTTGACTTCGCTTCACATCCAGTCTCCCCTCCTTACAAACAGTGTCTTTGGGTAGGGCCAGTTCGCTTCCTGTGGGCAAAGCACGAAATTATGTTGCACCTGTAACTCCCCCCAGAGCTCTATAAACATTATGTTACCCTTTAGTTGTGAGTAAACGTTGCTTTAATCACCAAGATAGAGGTTTCTATTCATTTGTGATATCCCCGAGTAGAGCCTTCCACTCGAGTCGCCAGTAGAGCTTTCTACTTTAATTTTAGCCAAATCTGTGATTTAATTTTACTCCAGAGGCTTTTGACAGTAGTCCTGTCTTCTTCGGCCGTTTAGCACCTATTTTGGTTAGTATAAATGCACATCGCCAGGGACGCCATGTTGAATGCCCACGCTAGGTCTTAGGTCAGATCGATAACTTCATAACTCATTGGTCTGCTTATCTTGACATCAAACAGCGTCCTGCGAAGTGGTTGACACGCAGAACCAAACCAGTCTACAAAATGTTGTTGTTACCACTGACCGACAAGAGATAGCGAATGCACCGTTCCGACCCCCGTCAGTCATAGACCTTAGGTCGAGTGACTGAAGTTGCAGAATCTTTTATTTTATTTGCACTGGGACGGACTCTCTTTATTCAGATGAGGTCCATTTCCCTTATCCGTTACACGTATTATCACTATATGGCTTTACTTGATAATCCCATGATACAGTACACGTATTATCACTATATGGCTTTACTTGATAATCCCATTATAGCTAGGGATAAAGCCACTTACACATATTATCACTGTATGGCTTTACTTGATAATCCCATTATAGCTAGGGATAAAGCCACTTACACATATTATCACTGTATGGCTTTACTTGATAATCCCATGATACAGTACACGTATTATCACTATATGGCATTACTTGATATATATTTCTCTCTTTAGGCCTGAGCTAGGGATAAAGCCACTTATTCTATTTTGCCTTAATGCATAATCATATGTCTCCTTCTACCGCGTGGTTGACATATTTCTATTTAGGCCTCCGTATGGATAAAGCCCCACTTCTATAGTTTTTACATCATTAATACTCTGTCTGGCTAAAGCCTTACTCAGGAGGTTTTTCACATCATAAATCAGGCACATTACTGGACCGCGTGGTTGACATATTTCTCTTTAGGCCTCCGTATGGATAAAGCCCCACTTCTAAAGTTTTTACATCATTTATCAAAAATGCATGGGGTGAAGTTACAAGGCAAAACACATTTCATGCTTACCCGGTCGTCTGGTCAGAAGAAAAGGATACAAAGGATATTTATAAAGAGGTATTTTTAATTAGAAAAAGCTAGTTACAAGAAGAGACTGAAGTGGAAAGTGTCCATTTCAGTTAAAATATGCACAAAACAAAACATCTCATCTGGTTCGGCTTTCTCCCCGTGTCAAGCAGCAGCATCTTCCTATCTCTCCCAAAAGTCTGGCTCTTGAATCGGCAACCGTCTCTTTTATTTGACATTGTACCGTATTTCTGATTGGTCTAAACACAGTGATGTCACAGGGTCGTCATTTCTGTTTAGCAAACCAACATACAATACATAATTCGTTATGGACTCCTCCTTCTTTGTACTATCGTTACTGCTAGTTACCTAGTGGTTTTTAAGTAACAGAAAGTCCCTTTTTCCTTCAAAACAGACAACGGCTTTGTCTGTGGTGACCACGTGACATCGTACCATGCACGAGGCCCTCCATAGTATCTCTTAAAGAATCCCTCCAGACAAACAGTTTTTACACATTATTCTTTTAGTATTATTCTCTACTGACAGTCAATTATAAGCATGCAGTCAATTATAAGCATGCCATTTTGAAAACTTTTACTGTACACATTAAACATTTAATTGTTATATAGTTTCTTTTTTAAGATCTCCTCAAAAGTTTCCGGACTCCGTCTTTCAACCCTCAACCCTTAATCCCCTTCCCGTCTGAAAGGGTTAACATCTTACAGCTCTCTCTCTCCTTTGCTGGGGCCCACATTCCGCAGGTGCCTCCCTTTTGCCTGTGAAGAACTGTGGAGAACAGACCCCTCTTATGGAGATATTAAAGGTTCAGTTCCATTTTTTTATAAGTAGAGCCATCATAGAGCTATTTTTCCAGAGTTCAGTTTAAAGATTTATACTGGTCACATAGGAACGACTCAGGATGTCATTGTCCAAAAGTGTCGCTTGTTTTGTGACACTTCACAGTTGGCTATAATAAGGTAATTTATAGGCCTGGTATTCTATATTCTATAATATTATTTCAAATTGCATGTGTCCGGATGGCAGAATTCAGTACTGTATCTACAAAACCTTCTGTTTAATCATCTTCCCTTTATTCATTTGCTGAGATTTCTTTTTATAGTTTTTCATGTCTGGTCATTTTTAGCATGGTGTTATTCACTGTCAAATATTCTCCTTTGTTTCATCACAATTTACTCAAGCCTAGTAACAAACACAATGTTTTGGGAATACAATCCATGATATCCATAAATGTTCCTAGATACCAAGAACATGCAAATGGTCCTTGTAGAAGTGGAGCAATCTTCCATTTACTTAGGTATGTATTTTTAGGCGGATTTTCAGAAAATAGGGCTTAACAGGTTAAAGAGTCACTCAGGGTGTTAAAGAGTCACTCAGGGTGTTAAAGAGTCACTCAGGGTGTTAAAGAGCCAGGCAGTGTGTTAAAGAGTCACTCAGGGTGTTAAAGAGTCACTCAGGGTGTTTTGACGACCCCCACTCTACCTGCTAATGGAGAGTCTGTTGACTCACCAGGAAGCATGGTGGAGTGGGTGGCTTGTTAACTGTATAAGACTCACCTGTGCAGTGCAGAGCTGCCTGCACCTGAATATATGTGTCTCTGTTTAATTCCCTATCTGTCTGCTTTCTCCACTCCCAGGCACAGGTTGTACCAACACCCAAGCTGCATCCTTTGACTTATTATAGCACTGATACTTACACCACACACACACCACAGCATACTTACTCACTCATCCACACACTGCACTCACCACTGATTCTAATACAAAACATTTCATTGTTCATGTCATTATGCTTTTGTTTGTTTAGATAGGTTTAAATAAATCATTTTTGTTAAATTGTTATCACGTGTGGACTCCCTATTTGTCATAAATTACCTGTGGGGGCTCAGTCCGTTTGTAGGGCCTTTTTGTAGGAGTTGGTGAATTTGTTTGTAATTTGGCCTAGTGTGGTTAAATTGTTGGTTGGATTCTGGCTGGTTTTTGTGCTTGGTAGTTTGCTGGTCTTTGTATTTTGGCTGGCATTTGTGTTTGGGTTCCTGTTAGGGACAATTTGTTTGGGCTCTGTCTGACTATAGAAGGGCTCATTGGGAAGAATATTTAGGCTACTTGGTTGGACTAGTGTCTGTCACCTGTAGGTTTGAGCTAGTATTTGTAGCCTGTTGGCTAGTATTTGTTTGTAGCCTAATTATTTGTATGCCAGTGTTTGGGAGTTAGCACGTGATTTGTTCTTGGGGGTGTTTGTTGTTTGGAATTTGGGTGAAAGTAGCAGTTTGTTTGTGCAGATTTCTTGTGGTAGAGATTTGTTAATTTGTTTTGTTGTTTTGTTTTGGTTACAGTTTGTTGTTTCTCGTGTTGGGGCTTTGGAGGGTTGATGCCTTAATAATACAGTCTGTGTGTTTTGGGAACCATTAATCCCCGGTTAGGCAAAGAAGGCGGGTTCCCAATAGGGGGGCTTGTCTTGGTGTTTTCTTTTTTAGGCAGCTGCAAACGTGGGTAGAGCCAGACACTGGCATTGGCGCTTGTGTCCTCTCGGGAGCACGTCTATGGCTCAGAGGAGTGGCTGTATAACAGGTACTTCTTCTGCCCAGAGAGTTCCAGTGCATAAGTACCCCCTGCATGTAGTGATATTTCGGCATATATCAAAACGTGTCACACGTGTCAGTTAACTGGGAAGCCGAGTAGACCATCACACCGGCCCCGCTCTCTCCTATTCCTGCTGTTGATCAGCCATTTGAACATTTGATTGTTGACTGTGTTGGACCATTGCCGCGTTCCAAACAGGGACATTTGTATTAGCTTACGGTAATGTGTCAGGTGACCAGATACCCGGCAGCGTTTCCGCTTAGGTCTATAACGATGAAGTCTGTTGTTAAGGCGCTGACACAGTTAATTTCTGTCTTCGGGATACCCAGAATCATTCAGAGTGATCAGGGTTCCAATTTCACCTCACACATGTTTGCGGCAGTTCTCCGGCAACTGCACATCAGGCACAACAAAGCGTCAGCGTATCATGCCCAGTCTCAGGGAGCGTTAGAGCGCTTTCATCGAACGTTGAAATCATTGCTGCGCTCCTATTGTGTGGAGTTAGGGGGTGACTGGGAGGAGGGGCTGCCCTGGCTTCTATTGGCCTCCAGAGAGGTAGTCCAGGAGAGCACAGGGTTTAGCCCTAATGACCTGGTTTTTGGTCACAAAGTCTGTGGTCCCATGGCTGTGTTGAAAGACAGCTGGGACATGACAGAACCCCCTCGGAAATTGGTTGATTATGTTAATGGTTTCAGACGCAGGTTGTTTTTGTCTGTTGAGTGTGCAAAGGAGAAGTTGGGGAGGTCTCAGGGAAAGATGAAGTCCCTTTATGATCGTCGCACTGAGCTTAGGCAGTTTAAGGCTGGCGATCAAGTTTTGCTTTTACAGCCGGTAGTAACGTCTCCCTTTCAGGCAAAGTTCACAGGCCCTTACACTGTTGTGCGGCAGGTGACTGACCTGAATTATGTTATTGCCAAAGGCAGGAGGGCAAACAGGATGTCATGTGAACCTTTTAAAACCCTACTACTCTGGGGAGACTGAGACGGTTTATCTTTGTACCACTACAGTGGACAGGTCCACCTCTCCAGTAGCCGGCCCTGAGGAAGGAGTAAACCCGGATGTGGTGTTGCAAGGGCGGTTGAAAAATTCAGAGTCATTGGGAAAGTTGGATGTGATTTTGGCAGATTTGGATGACTCAAAGCGTGTTGAGTTAATAGCTCTGATTAACCGTTATCCTGCTTTATTTTCAGATGTACACTCACGCACACATCTAATTGAACATGATGTGGATGTGGGCGAGGCAGCCCCAATAAAGCAGCGCTTCTATCGTGTCTCACCCGAGAAACGCAAGCATTTGGACAATGAGGTTCAGTATATGTTGGACAACCAAATTGCCGAATCATGTTCATCAAGTTGGGCGTCGCCTTGCCTGTTGGTCGTAAACCCGACGGAACCTATAGACCGTGTACTGACTTTCGTAAAGTGAATAACGTTACCAAACCAGATGTGTTTCCTCTTCCCCGCATGGAAGACTGTGTAGATCAGGTGGGATCGGCTACTTACATGAGTAAGTTTGACCTTTTAAAAGGTTATTGGCAAGTCCCGCTGTCTAAGCGTGGCCAGGAGGTTTGCGCTTTTATCACTCCCTCTGGGTTGTATAAACACCTTATGAACAAAGTAGTGGCTGGTCTGGATGGGTGTGCCGTCTACCTGGATGATGTGGTGATCTACAGCGACACATGGTCTGAACACCTTCAGCGTATCCGGGCACTATTAAAAAAATTCGTCTGGGCACGGTTGACCATTAACTTGGCCAAATGTGAATTTGCAAGAGCCACTGTCACCTATTTAGGAAAAGTGGTAGGTCAGGGCAGTGTGCGCATGGTTCAGGATAAAGTTGTGGCTATTGTAAATTATCCCCCTCCAACAACAAAAAAGGATTTGATGCGTTTTCTGGGTTTAGTGGGTTATTATCTGAGTTTTTGTCGCAACTTCTCGTCCATAGTAGAGCCGTTGACAAACTTGTTGAGGAAGGACTCCAAGTATGTCTGGTCAGGCAGATGCCAAGTGGCATTTGAAAATGTGAAAGCCATATTGTGCTCTGAACCTGTGTTAACTGCTCCACGTTTAAATGACTCCTTTTCATTACAGGTGGATGCTTCCAACGTGACTCACCAGGAAGCATGGTGGAGTGGGTGGCTCGTTAACTGTATGAGACTCACCTGTGCAGTGCAGAGCTGCCTGCACCTGAATATATGTGTCTCTGTCTAATTCCCTGTCTGTCTGCTTTCTCCACTCCCAGGCACAGGTTGTACCAAGCTGCATCCTTTGACATATTATAGCACTGATACTTACACCACAGACACACCACAGCATACTTACTCACTCATCCACACACTGCACTCACCACTGATTCTAATACAAAACATTTCATTGTTCATGTCCTTATGCTTTTGTTTGTTTAGATGTTTAGATGTTTAAATAAATCATTTTTGTTAAATTGTTATCACGTGTGGACTCCCTATTTGTCATAAATTACCTGTTTGTGACAGTGTTAAAGAGTCAGGCAGGGTGTTAAAGAGCCAGGCAGGTGGTGGGAGGCAGGTCAGCTGTGACGTGAGAACAGGGATGTCTCAGACCTGGGCGTCTCCACATGGAGGACAGTGGACTAGTGGACTAGAAACCTATTCATCAGCACTAACTCCTCTCTCGGTCCGCACTGAGGGGACCACTCATCCACGTCTGTGTGTGTGAGTGTGTGTGTGAGTCGGTGTGTGTGTGTGTGTGTCTGTGTGTGTCTGTGTGTGTGTGTCTGTGTGTGTGTGTGTGTGTGTGTGTGTCTGTGTGTGTGTGTGTGTGTGTCTGTGTGTGTCTGTGTGTGTGTCTGTGTGTGTGTGTGTCTGTGTGTGTGTGTGTGTCTGTGCGTGTGTGTGTCTGTGTGTGTGTGTGTCTGTGTGTGTGTGTATGTGTGTATGTGTGCTTATATGTGTGTGTGTGTGTGTGTGTGTGTATGTGTGTACGTCTGTGTGTGTGTGTTATGTACTAGAGGCCTGGTCACTCCTGTGTCACCAGGGCAGGCAGGTGAGGGCTGCCAATTAGCCAATTTGTGCTGATTGGTTACCTGCTGGGGAGCTTCAAAGGCAGACCCAGAAACACACATGCACGGTCTGTGCCTAGTGAAAGAGCTGTCAGGTTCTTACAGTCCTTGTCCGTTGGGTTACCAGTACATTAGCTTATAGTTATATTAGTAGTTCCTTGGTTTAGTAGCATTTTTGAGTTAGAGCACAGGGTTTTGGTGTTGATTACACATAGGTTGCGTACCCATGAGCCAGGGTCGTAACAATTGGGGGCTCGTCCGGGATCTTTTACCCCTAGCACTTTGTTTGGTGATTTTTTTTTTGTGTTGCACGGGGTGTCATCATATTATGGTTTGGGTGGTGTTCGTTACACATGGTGTAACGTGGGGGCTGAGCCATTTTCATCAAACAGGTGAGTATGCCGTATTTGTTTGTAATTTGATGTGACTACTTATGCTGTTAAAATATATAGTTTAGTAGGCACCACATGTAGATAGGGATATTATTTTCTGGTTGTTGGTTAGCGTCCGGTGCACCGCATACTCCTGGGGCGATCAATGAAATGATTGTATATGATCTTTGACTGGTAGCAGGTGTGGTTGAAGAAAGTTAGGTCTACAGGGCATTAGTTTAAGGGTAGGTAGGTTAGGGCGGCCAGGAAACACAGGTAGTGTGGTAGGGCTTGATTTAGTGTTTCTTAGGGTAGACATGTGGTAGGCCGGGGTTTTCTGCAGTTTAGACGTAGAAGCATATGTGGTCACATCAGGTTAGAAGGCGCACCTGTTTGGAATATTTTGTTGGATTTATTTTGTTTGTTTAAGTGTTTGGTGAGCATACCTGGTAGCACCTAACACCCTGCGTGTATGACACGTCTATTTAGGGTGGGTGTGTTTTTTTTTATTTTTTTTTGTTTGTTTGTGCAACCTGGAAAGGTGCGCTCCGTAGAGCTCACATTTCCACCGCGTCCCTTTATGGTTGTTATTATTGGCATTAGCATTCTTCATGGTTCTTCAGTGGTTCTTCGTGGTTCTTCAGTGGTTCTTTAGTGGTTTTTCAGTGGTTCTTTGGTGGTTCTTCGTGGTTTGTTAGTGGTTCTTAGTGACTGTAGGGTAAAGTGAGTAGCTTGTGGTGACTGGTACAGTAACGATGGCTACCATTAAGGATTTTGTTGAGAACCCCTCTGACGAGATGTTGGGAAGGTTTTCCAAAGAGCAGCTTCTGAAGCTTGCTGTGCACTACAATGTGGAGCTTACTGCCAGTGAGAAGCGGTTAAAAACGACTGCCTTGGGGACTTTGAGGGCTATACTCATTGAGGAGCAGGTGATTGTGGCAACAGTGGATGAGCTTCTTTTGTCTGAGGTGTCTCCACAACTCTCTGGCGTGGCGGAAGGTGTTGCCATCGATTGGGGGCCTAGGGAGTTGGCATTTAGGGAAAAGCAGCTACAACAAGAGCGTGAGTTTAAGGAAAAACAGCTACAACAAGAGGAGAGGAGAGATGAGAGAGAGCGGGAGCTTAAGGAAAAACAGCTACAACAAGAGGAGAGGAGAGAGGAGAGAGAGCACGATCGTGCAATGAAGGAGCTTGCATTTAAGCATGCTGCCTTGCAGGCGGGTTCTCTGCATCCAGAGTCACGTTCCGGGTTTGATGTAGGCAGGAATATTAGGATGGTGCCACCATTCTTTGAGAAAGACGTGGAAAGATATTTTCCCCTTTTTGAACGGGTGGCAACCACATTGAAGTGGCCTGATACCGCCTGGACACTGCTGCTGCAATGTGTTTTGGTTGGTAGGGCACAAGAAGCCTACACTGCTCTGTCCCTTGAACAAAGCGCTGATTATGAGCTGGTTAAAGCTTCCATATTGAGGGCTTATGAGTTGGTCCCCGAGGCCTATCGTCAGCGTTTTAGAGGTTATCGTAGGCAGGAGGGGCAGTCTTATGTTGAATTTGGAAAAGAGAAGGAGAACCTGTTTGACCGGTGGTGCACCTCGCAAAAAGCAGAGTCAAGGGAGCAGCTCAGACAGTTGGTTCTCCTAGAGGAATTTAAGAGGTGTGTTCCTGATAACGTTTCCACACATCTAAATGAGCATAAGGTATCAAAGATAGCCGACGCTGCTGTCTTGGCTGATGAGTTTGTGTTAACACACAAATCTGTCTTTGTAGAGGAGGGCCGTGTCAGGGGTAGTAGGCGTCCTTCTCAGGGGAGCCGGTTCCCGGCACCCGTGTCTGCTGGTCGGTTTACTTCGACTCCTAGGCAAGGTGGCTCTGCTAGTGCATTCCCAGAGGGGGTTATCTGTTTTTACTGTAAGGAGCCTGGTCATATCGTTGCTGGATGCCCTGTGCTTAAGCAGAAAAATTTAAAAACGGTGGCTCTGGTAGAAATCATAGACAGGACACCTATGCCGACATTAGAGGGTGGGGTGCGAAGTATCAAAGGTGCAGACAGGGAGCTAGAGGGCTCCTCAACATTTAGGATGGATGGATTTGTTTCACTGGTTGGTGAATTAGGATCAAGGCAGGCTATTACAATATGGAGAGATACAGGAGCTTTCCAGTCTCTCATTCTGGATGGGATTTTGCCATTTTCGGAAGATTCTTCATTGCATTCCGGTGCCATTGTTCAGGGCTTTGGAGGAGGCTTTGTGAATACTCCTTTGCATGAGGTCTCGCTAAACTCTCCCTTAGTATCAGGCAATGTTGTCATAGGAGTGTGTTCTCACATTCCCATAAAGGGGGTGTCCTTCATTCTAGGGAACGATTTGGCCGGTGGCAAAGTGCTGGCTACTCCAGTTGTAATTCCCATCCCTGTAGTTTCTGAGGTTCCTGATGAGCTCGCACAGAAGCATCCAGGAGTGTTTCCTGTGTGTGCGGTAACACGCGCAATGTCAAAGGTCAAATGTGACACCCATGAGGTTGTTAACTTAGATGGTGATATGACACTTAGTGACACGTTCTTTGTTGAGTTGAAAAGTGGCCCTGATGAGGGGTTTGGTAAGGTGATTCCGTCTCATGAGCAGTTGGTACTAGAGCAAAACAAGGATGTCTCCTTGTCGTCCCTCTTTGAAGAGGCGGTTTTAGAGGATGAAATGGTAGATACGTCTCAAGGATACTTTGTTAGCAATGACGTGCTCATGAGAAAGTGGACACCACCTAACCTGTCCAGTCTGGATGACTGGGGCAGTGTGTTTCAGATTGTTGTTCCAGCCGTGTATCGTCCTGATATACTGCATCTAGCACATGATCATGATCTTGCTGGTCACATGGGGGTCAGGAAGACTTATGACCGTGTGCTGAGACATTTTTGTTGGCCTGGTTTGAAGTCAGATGTGGCACAATATTGTCGCTCGTGCCATGTGTGTCAGGTGGTTGGTAAACCAAACCAGAAAATCCCTCAGGCTCCTCTGCAGCCTATCCCTGCCATTGGGGAACCTTTTGAGCGGATCCTCATTGACTGTGATGGTCCCCTCCCTCGAACTAAGACAGGGAACCAGTACCTTTTGACTATTATGTGTGCAGCGACCCGTTTTCCTGAAGCCATTCCTTTACGCAAGATCACAGCCCCAGCTATATCCAAAGCTCTGGTTAGGTTTTTTTCGACTTTTGGTCTACCAAAGGTCATTCAATCAGATCAAGGGTCTAACTTCATGTCCCGTCTCTTTGCTCAGGTCCTCCAGCAGTTGTCTATCCAGCATTGCCCTTCCTCTGCCTATCATCCAGAGTCCCAGGGGGCGCTGGAGAGATTTCACCAGACTATCAAAACAATGCTGCGGGCATATTGTACGGAGTTCGACAAAGACTGGGATGATGGAATTCCTTTGCTTCTGTTTGCTGCTAGGGAGGTAACCCAGGAGTCTCTTGGATTCAGCCCGGCTGAGCTGGTGTTCGGCCACACAGTGAGGGGTCCTTTGAAACTGCTGAAGGAAAAGTGGTTGGCTGACCAGACTCCTTCCTCTACTAATTTGTTGGACTATGTGTGTGACTTCAGGCTTAAGCTTAGTAGAGCATGTGAACTAGCGAAAGAGAACCTAAAGGTAGCCCAAGGAAAAATGAAGGTGTGGTATGATAGGCGGGCCCGACATAGGGTGTTCTCACCGGGAGACAAGGTGTTGGTTCTCTCGCCTATTCTTGGGTCTGCATTACAGGCTAAATACAGTGGGCCATACTCCATTGAGCGCAAAGTTGGTGAGGTCGACTACTTGATTAAAACTCCCGACCGCAGGCGCAAGAGTAGATTATGTCACGTCAATATGTTGAAGGCGTACAATGATAGGGCTCAGATTGACCAGTCAGGGGTCAAGCCTGTGGCTGTTCTAACAGTTTCTGCATCTCCTATTGTAGCCGACTGTTCTGTGTCGAAGGAGATTTCTCAGGGCCGGTTGCCAAACACCCAGATACTAGGTGACTTGGACTCACACCTGTCGTACTTACCACTTCCTGAGCGTACGGATGTGGTGCGCCTACTTAGACAGCATACACGTTTGTTTTCTGATGTCCCTAGTCGTACTAATGTACTCAAGCATGACATTGATGTTGGTAGTGCAGGGCCAATTAAGCAACATGCCTATAGGGTGAATCCGGAAAAACGAAGGATCTTGAGTAAGGAAGTAGACTATATGGTGAGACATGGCATTGCGGAGCCCAGTTCTAGTGCGTGGAGCTCCCCCTGCCTGCTTGTTGATAAGCCAGACTGCACTCATCGGTTCTGTACTGATTTCCGTAAAGTTAATGCAGTAACCAAGCCGGACTCGTACCCTCTGCCTCGGATGGACGACTGTATCGATCGGGTGGGTTCAGCAGCCTTTGTAAGTAAATTGGATTTGCTAAAGGGATACTGGCAGGTTCCGCTTACTCCCCGAGCACGTGAGATATCCGCTTTTGTCACACCAGAGAGTTTCTGCCAGTATACAGTGATGGCCTTTGGCATGCGAAATGCCCCAGCGACGTTTCAGCGGCTAGTGAACAAGGTCCTGGGCGGGGTAGCGTTCTGTGAGGCATATCTGGATGACCTGGTTATCCACAGTTCCTCTTGGTCACAACATGTGGAGCATCTGGCCGAAGTGTTCAAGCGGTTGGGTGATGCTAACTTGACAGTTAACCTTGCGAAATGTGAATTTGGACAGGCCACGGTTACCTACCTGGGTAAGGTGGTTGGACGTGGGCATGTGTGCCCCATTACAGCTAAGGTGGAGGCTATAGTGGGCTTCCCTGCTCCCATCACCAGGCGGGAGTTAAAGCGCTTCCTAGGTATGGCAGGGTACTATAGGAGTTTCTGTAGGAACTTTGCTTCTGTTGTTGCCCCTTTGACCAATCTGCTCAGTCCTAAGGTACCTTTCGTGTGGACTGAGACTTGTCAACAGTCTTTTGAGAGCATCAAGGGTATTCTGATTAGCGCTCCCGTTCTGTCAGCTCCCGATTTTCAACTGCCATTCAAGTTGGCAGTGGATGCTAGTGACCTCGGTGCTGGAGCCGTCCTCCTGCAAGAGGATGCATTAGAGGTGGAGCACCCAGTGTGCTACTTTTCTAAAAAGTTTGACAGGCATCAACTGCACTACTCTACTATAGAGAAGGAGGCGCTCGCTTTGGTTCTTGCCTTGAACCATTTTGATGGTGGGATCCTCCAGTTTACCCCTTGTTGTGTATACAGACCATAACCCTTTGGTTTTTCTTCGCAGCATGGTGAATTCGAATCATCGTTTGATGCGATGGAGTTTGTTCCTCCAGGCGTATAACTTGGATATTCGCCACATTCGTGGGAGGGACAACGTGCTAGCAGACGCCCTCTCACGATCGTAGTACCGGTGTTTGTGGTACCCGTTATCGCTGTTGTGGTAGAGGCCCTGACAACTAAGGGGTCACAGTTGTTTTTGTTTTGTTTATGGGTTGTTGTGTAGTGGTTGCCTCTTGGGCAACCAGTTTGGTGGGGGAGGTGTTATGTACTAGAGGCCTGGTCACTCCTGTGTCACCAGGGCAGGCAGGTGAGGGCTGCCAATTAGCCAATTAGTGCTGATTGGTTACCTGCTGGGGAGCTTCAAAGGCAGACCCAGAAACACACATGCACGGTCTGTGCCTAGTGAAAGAGCTGTCAGGTTCTTACAGTCCTTGTCCGTTGGGTTACCAGTACATTAGCTTATAGTTATATTAGTAGTTCCTTGGTTTAGTAGCATTTTTTAGTTAGAGCACAGGGTTTTGGTGTTGATTACACATAGGTTGCGTACCCATGAGCCAGGGTCGTAACAGTGTGTGTGTGAGTATGTGTGTGTATGTGAGAATGTGTGTGTGTGTGTGTCTGTGTGTGTGTGTCTGTGTGTGTGTCTGTGTGTGTGTGCGCCTGTGTGTGTGTCTGTGTGTGTGTATGTGCGTCTGTGTGTGTGTGTCTGTGTGTGTGTGTATATGTGTGTGTATGTGTATGCGTCTATGTGTGTTTATATGTGTGTGTGTGTGTGTCTGTGTGTGTGTGTGTGCATGTGTGTGTGTGTGTGTATGTGTGTGCGTATGTGTGTGTGCGTATGTGTGTGTGTGTGTGTGTGTGTGTGTGTATGTGTGTGTTTGTGTGTTTGTCTGTATGCCTGTATAACTACATTTGTGTGTTTCCGTTGTGAGTGTGTTTGCTTTTGAAAGTATGTACATTTTGTTCCTTTTTTGTGTGCGTGGGTGTGGGTGTGTGTATGTGTGTGTGTGTGTGTGTGTGTGTGTGTGTGTGTGTGTGTGTGTGTGTGTGTGTGTGTGTGTGTGTGTGTGTGTGTGTGTGTGTGTGTGTGTGTGTGTGTGTGTGTGTGTGTGTGTGTGTGTGTGTGTGTGTGTGTGTGTGTGTGTGTGTATGGGGGGGTTGAGTCCAGATGGTTATATACCGTAGACTGAATCTTTCAATGGAGATAGATTACCCTGTCAGCCACAGAGCAGAATCACTGTGGTGTGTGTGTGTGTGTGTGTGTGTGTGTGTGTGTGTGTGTGTGTGTGTGTGTGTGTGTGTGTGTGTGTGTGTGTGTGTGTGTGTGTGTGTGTGTGTGTGTGTGTGTGTGTGTGTCTGTGTGTGTGTGTGTGTTTATGTGTGTCTGTGTGTGCATGTATGTTTTGTATCTAAGCATATTATTATACTGCTTGTGTTACAGAAAGATATGACTATAGGAGAGAGGAGAGATAGAGAGAGGGTGAGATAGAGAGAGATGCAAAATGCAGTGCTATCTGGCTCTAAATCGACAATACACCATAGCAGATAATTTGAGCATGGTGACTGATCAACAACTAAAAAGAACCTTGACAAAATACACACTGAGTGAGCACAGCCTTGTTGCTGAAAACGGGAGGCACAGGAAAACCTGGCTTCCTGCAGAGCAAAGGCTGTGCTGTCATTGCATCCTCAATGAGCCTGAAACAAAGATGAAACAGAAATGTGAAAAATATAAATATATTAGAGAAACGCATTTAAAAATTTTTTAATTAATAACAAAATGTTTTCTTCCACTACCAGATACAGAAAAACTAGCAGTCCTACTAGGGGAGGACTCAACAAGCTGTGAGCTAGCAGCAGCCTATGTTGCTGCCTGCCATAGACTGAGGGACAGTGAGTGACAGTCACCTGACATGTTTATGCCGTAATATTTTATGTTTTATCTTATGATGATCATTTTTGTATGTACTATGACATTAATATCTGTTTTGTAATCCATGTCTATGTTATTAATCATTTGCTTTGGCAACATGTACAAGTTGCGTCATGCCAATAAAGCCATTTGAATTTAATGAATTGAATTGATAGAGAGATATAGAGATATGGAGAGATAAAGAGATGAAGATAGATATATAGATGGAGAGATATAGAGATAGGGGGATATATATATATATAAGAGAGAGAGAGAGAGAGAGAGAGAGAGAGAGAGAGAGAGAGAGAGAGAGAGAGAGAGGAGAGAGAGAGAGAGAGAGAGAGAGAGAGAGAGAGAGAGAGAGAGAGAGAGAGAGAGAGAGGGGGATATAGGGGGATATAGGGAGAGGTAGAGATAGATATATAATGCAGGACCTCTTTAGAGAGAGGTCTTTATTCGGCATGCAACGACATGGGACATGCAATGGGAGCGGCACACACATGCTGGAATACACACACACACACACACACACACACACACACACACACACACACACACACACACACACACACACACACACACACACACACGCATTGTCTATTTCTCAGTCGCCGATGCGATAGAGTCTCTGCCGTCCTCCTCCCCCCCAGGTACCGCGCCCGGGGGCCAATCCAAGTGCTCCTGCCCGTCTTCGCGACAGCGTCAGCGATCTGTTGTGTATGTTTTTTCATTGGGTTTATCTTATCGGGGGGGATATGAATATAGAGAGAGAGATAGATGGAAAGAGGGAAATAGATGGAGAGAGATAGAGAGAGAGAGAGAGAGAGAGAGAGAGAGAGAGAGAGAGAGAGAGAGAGAGAGAGAGAGAGAGAGAGAGAGAGAGAGAGAGAGAGAGAGAGAGAGAGAGAGAGAGAGAGAGAGAGAGAGAAGAGAGAGAGAGGGAGAGAGAGAGAGAGAACGAGAGAGAGAGAGAGAGAGACTGCTCCAGTAGAATGGGGTATTCATCAGGAAGACGATGGCACACGCCAAGCTTTTATTGGCTACACAGTCCTACGAGGGGGCCGGTATCGTAGCAACAGCCAATCAGACATGTGTGGTAACAGAGAGGGGGTGGGAGGTGTGTGAACATGGGTGGGGTGGCAGGGTGTGTGTGTGTGTGTGTGTGTGTGTGTGTGTGTGTGTGTGTGTGTGTGTGTGTGTGTGTGTGTGTGTGTGTGTGTGTGTGTGTGTGTGTGTGTGTGTGCGCGTGCGTGTGTGTGTGCGTGTGTGTGTGCGTGTGTGTGCATGTGTGTGTATCATTGATAACTAATGCAATACATCATGACAATATCAAAATATGTTCTTCAAACTTTGATGAATGCATATGACAGAAATACATGAGGGGAAGGGAGTGACTGAATAAGTGTGTTTGAGAGAGAGAGAGAGAGAGAGAGAGAGAGAGAGAGAGAGAGAGAGAGAGAGAGAGAGAGAGAGAGAGAGATAGAGAGAGAGAGACATATAGAGAGAGATATAGAGATAGAGAGACAGAGACAATACAAAAGAATGAACAGCAAAAACACATACAAGATAAACTACAAAGCCTAGAGTCAACCATAAAAGACTACCAGAATCCGCTAGACTCCCCAATTACACTACAAGAACTACAGGACACAATAAAATCACTTAAAACCAATAAGGCCTGCGGAGCGGATGGTATCCTCAATGAAATTATACAATTCACAGACTCCAAATTCCAATTGGCTATACTAAAACTCCTTAAAATCTTAACCTCTTAACCTGTTAAGCCCGGAGCCCCATTTTCTGAAAATCCGCCTAAAAATACATACCTAAGTAAATGGAAGATTGCTCCACTTCTACAAGGTCATTTTGCATGTTCTTGGTATAAAAATGTACTCAAGCCTAGTAGCATACACAATATTTTCTGACACTGGGAATACATTCCCTGAGATCCATAGATGTTCCCAGATACCAATAACATGCCAATGTACCTTGTAGAAGTGGAGCAATCTTCCATTTACTTAGGTATATGTATTTTAGGCGGATTTTCAGAAAATAGGGCTAGGGCTTAAGAGGTTAATAAAGGGCAGATGATTTAGAGGGGCTGGCGTGAGCTGGGAAGTGTAGTATTATGAAATTCGAAAGCCCATCGAAAGCCTCTTCCTTCAAAAGACAACACACACGTATGCCAGCATCCTACAGGGAACTTCAACCAAGCTGTGAACAACCTGAGAGACAAAGCAAGAAGGGCTTTTTATGCCCATCAAGCTAGACATTCTAATCTCAAATCGGGCAAAAAATATTAGACTCCGTCATTGAACCCATTTCCCTGTATGGTTGTGAGGTCTGGGGCCCACTTGCAAATCAATATTTAAAAAAATGGGACAAACACCAAATTGAGACTCTGCATGCAGAATTTTGCAAATCCATTCTCTGCACCCAACGGAAAACACCAAATAATACATGCAGAGCAGAACTAGGAAGATAACCAGTATTTATCAAAATCCAAAAAAGAGAAAGTGACCTAGACACACTCCACAACATAGCCCTCACCCACAGAGAGACCCTTGAGAGATGCCCACTCAGCCAGATGGTTCTGGGACTCTGCTCACAAACACAAGCAGAGCCACCAGACAGAAACCATTTTCCATGATATCCACACATTGCACTTCCTTATATTATCCTATGTCAAAAATAGAACAATTCCTGATAACAATATCACACATGAAACAGCAGCAACAGAGAAGATAGCATAGCTTAGCTTCCGTACGTATCATGGTTTCCAGCATGTCTTCCGCTGCAGCAAATAAGTCGTAGGTATCGGCGGAGGGATTGGTACGCGGTGTCACCGTCATACGGAGATGCTTCTGTCGGCCAGGCTACACATAGGCTACATAGTCTGGCGTCACTGACCGATCCTTGGTTGTTTTATTTCAGACGGCATCAGAAAGCTGAGCTAAGCTTCAGAAATGCTTTTGGGAAAATGTATTTAATTTATGTTCTATGCTGTTATCGACACTGAAGTTATTAGATGGAGTTGAGCCTTGTGGGGGTTCCTGTTTTACCATGAGGTCCCACTTCCTGTATATAGAATGTAAACCAGCGTATGATGTCATGATAGAAGGTTCTGGAACCTTTGTGATGTCATCCTATGATGTCATATAGAACGTTCCGGAACATCTTAGTTTCATATAAATACAGCTAGCTCTCAAGAAGCCAGTTCTCTTTCTCCTCGACCTCCGAACCAGCAACATCACCCAGACGGACCGGACTAACCAACCGACTGGAAGCCGCAAGTCTCCACCAGCATCCCGGAGCAGTCCAGACCACCCATCACCAAGCGTGCTCAGCTGGATAGATACCCGATGGCGAGCCAACCCCGGAACATTTGATATACCTCCAGACTAATGCCAGCCTGATGTGAATACCCATGATGCTCAACTAGTGCTCAACTATTGCTACACCACTAGTCCGGTAGGATTGAACTGAACGAGACTACAAGGACTTCCAAGGGAGTCGATCCCGTTCATCTTGTGTTATTTTGATATTGTATTTTGTATTTGATTTGATTTAACTTGATATATGGATACAGATATTATCCTATAAGAATTAGAGGGTAAATGCTACCATTGTATGATGTTATAATAGAATCTTCTAGAACATAGAACCTTCTAGACTGTTTGTGGTGACGTCATAATAGAACCTTCTAGATGACATCTCGGTAATAGCCGAATCACTTCCTGTAAAGAAAACGAGTTTAAAGGGCCAATTCACCTTTTAAGGTATTTGCATTCCCTGATAAACTAATATAGAGTTACCGATGATAACCTCAGAGACGTCTGAACGAACCCCAATGTGTTGATCCAATCGACCTAGGCCTTGATATCGACCTAACCCTCCCGCAAGGAGAGGTTACTGACCTAATCTAAAAGGGATACTTCAAAGCATAATTTGTACTTTACGTACGTATGTATTATTACTGTTTATCTAGCGCGCTTTTAATTAAAACACCGGTTATTGTTATAACTCTGCCTCTGGTCTACTATTCTTTTAATTGTGCATATTACTCCTTGTCGCATTCGAACCTAGAACTGTGCCTGTGGCAAATAGCTGTTACTGTTATTAACACAAGTGCTACATAAATTTGGCGAGCCAGCCAGGAGGAGTATATCACAGTTAACTGGATTATTAGCCTTTAAGGCAGAAGGTTAAATAGCGTGTAGCGATGGAAGTAGTTCAAACTAGCCGCGTGAGACTCACTCATTCACTCATAGTCTGCGGTATAGTCGATATTACCTCTGACCCTAAACTGAATGAATACCTGATGGAACGTGGCACCATTCGGAGGACGTTCTTGGTAGCTCCTGAGGCGCAGAGCCCGACTCACGGGTTATTATAGAATACGAAGGCCCGCAAGCAGTTAC
Organism: Notolepis coatsorum; assembly: GCF_963971535.1. Lineage (NCBI taxonomy): Eukaryota > Metazoa > Chordata > Actinopteri > Aulopiformes > Paralepididae > Notolepis > Notolepis coatsorum. The sequence goes on from NW_028174158.1 coordinate 31,030, forward strand.
CAAGTTCCGACTAGACACGCCCCAAGCGGAGTACGTCATTACAGATTTGGCCAGCGTGTATGACCCTGTAGCCAGTGACGCGGCTACACAGACTTTTCTCAGAGAGATAGCGGGGATAGCGGCGAGGAGGGGCGAAGCGATGGAGGACGTCCTCAAGAGAGAACTCGCCGCCATCAGCACCGCCCTCAACCAAAGCCCCCAGGACGAAGGGACCTGGGGGGACATATTCCCAATGGACCACCCCCCACCGGGTCCGGGTCCTGCAACACAAGCAAGCCCCTCACCCGGGCCAAGCCGAGCGGAGCCAGTACCCGAGGCCCGCGGGCCCCCAGCAGCAGTGCGCCCGCAAGAGAATGCACAACCTGTTCTGACACAAGCTGAGGTCAACCCCCCGGGGGTGCAAAAGATAATTGTGGAGCACCTAATGAGAAACGAAGACGCAGCCAGGCTCCGACCCTTCTCTGGGCGAAGCCCTCAGCCCGACAGAGAAGTAGACTATGAGACATGGCGTACCAATGCGGTCCTTCTCCTCAACGACCAAAGAGTGCCTGATGTAGTCAAAGCCCGGAGACTCATGGATAGCCTCATGGTACCCGCCAGTGGCGTCGTAGGACACCTGGAACCTGACTGTTCTCCAGGGAGGTACCTGGAGAGCCTCGACGCCGCCTTTGGGGCCATTGAAGATGGAGCTGATCTTTATGTAAAGTACCTGAGTACAGTGCAATCCGTTGGAGAGAAATCATCAGTTTACCTTCGGCGACTACAGGAGAGCCTGACTACCACCTATAGGAGGGGGGGCGTAGCGGCCACCGCCCTCGATCAGCACCTGCTAAGCCAATACATAAGAGGCTGCAGGGACACCGCCATGCTAACCGATCTGCAGCTAGTACAGAGAAAGAACAACCCACCTACCTTTACCGATCTCCTCCTGTTAATCCGCACCGTAGAAGACCAGCGCTATTCCAAAGAATACCGCCTGAGACTGAGGCTGAATGTTTTGAGGCCAAGGGTATCGAGTAACGCCCAGGGCAGCTGGACCCAAAGGGAAGAGGAATACGCTCCAAAGTCGAGTCCGGACACCAGCTCCAAAGTCCAAAGTTTAAAGGCGCTAGTTGCAGACCTACAGAAACAGTTCCGGGGAATGAAGGACAACCAGGACAGACAAGCGAGGCCAGTTTCCAAGCAAGAAGCCCAGGCATCGGTTAAACCGACGACTAACCGAGGTACTCACAAGGCCCAAAAGTCAGAGACTCAAAGCCCAAAGCCCTACACAAGCCATAGACCCAGACCCTGGTATTGTTTCAGCTGTGGAGAAGATGGACACATCACAGCGACCCCAATGCGAGAGCGAGCCGAACCCCTCTCTGGTGGACTTGAAACATAAAGTACTAGCTGAAAAACAGCAGGTCTGGGACCTGAATTTAAACTAAAGACAGTTGCTGCAGAGGGACGAGCAGGAACTGGGGTACGAGAGAGATGTCCCAGACGGCAGTGGCGCGCCTCGGCCACTTATGCCAAAGTGGCGGCCATACCTAAAGGACTGGTTGGAGCTAAATGCACTGCCCACGTAATCCTGGAAGGTAAAGAATGCGGCTGCTTACTCGATACAGGCTCCCAAGTAACAACGATCCCGAATTCCTTCTATCAAGAGAACATGTCTCACCTACCCCTTAACTCCTTATACGACCTGCTGGAAGTGGAAGGAGCCAATGGCCTCGGCTACGTCGAAACAACAATCACGTTTCCACGAAGCATGTTCGGCGTCGACATCGACATCGCCACCCTAGCGCTGATTGTGCCTGATATGAGCGCTACCCTGTCCACAGTGCTGGTAGGCACAAACGCCCTAGACAGCCTGTACCAGCAGTGCGCAGATACCCCATCTAAGAAATACCAATCCCAGCCCTACGGCTACCAGGTAGTCTTGAGAACCCTTGAAGCCAGACATAAACAGTCTGCGGAGTCCAGCCTGGGCGAAGTGAAACTACATAGCAAAGACCCTGAAACTATCGCTCCAGGGCAGACCAAAGTCCTCGAGGGAGTAGTGAGTTGCAGAGCAACCCACGCAGGAAGATGGGTGATGATAGAGTCCCCAAGGTCAACGGCCTTGCCAGGGGGAATCCTGGTATCAGGTGGCTTAGCAGAGCTACCACGAAAACTGCCACATTGTATACCAGTCCTCCTTAAGAACGAGTCCGACCACGATATTACCCTGTCCCCGAGGGTTGTGATAGCCGAGATACATGCAGTCATGAGTGTCCGGCCGCTCAAGACACTTGACGCAGACCTAGCGACAGACCCTAACCAAACATCAAAGCTCAAGTTTGACTTTGGAGACTCTCCAGTACCTCAAGAGTGGAAAGAGAAGATAACGGAACGGCTGAACTCCATGCAAGAAGTTTTCGCCCACCACAATCTCGACTTCGGATGCACTGACAAGATAAAGCATCACATAAAGCTTAATGACAAGACACCATTCAAACAACGGGCGAGACCTATACACCCGCAAGATATAGAAGCTGTGCGCGCCCACATTCAACAGCTCCTCGACACTGGAGTAATCCGAGAATCTGAATCACCATTCTCGTCGCCAATTGTAGTCGTCAGGAAGAAGAACGGCGATGTCAGGCTATGCATAGACTACAGAAAACTGAACCTCCAAACAGTAAAGGACTCATACGCCCTGCCCAACCTGGAGGATTCCTTTTCAGCACTGACTGGGTCCAAATGGTTCTCAGTGCTAGATCTCAAATCTGGTTATTACCAGATCGAAATGGAAGAAAAGGACAAGCACAAGACAGCATTTGTCTGCCCGCTGGGGTTCTTTGAGTTCAATAGGATGCCTCAAGGAATAACAAATGTGCCAGGCACATTCCAGCGGCTTATGGAGCGGTGCGTGGGAGAGTTGAACTTGAAGCAAACCCTCGTCTTCCTGGACGATCTGATCGTTTTCTCTTCAACGCTAGAGGAACACGAGGTGCGACTCATGCGAGTCCTGAGCAAGCTGAAAGAGTATGGGCTAAAACTATCACCCGAAAAGTGCAAATTCTTCCAGACCTCTGTAAGGTATCTAGGCCACATAGTGTCTGAGAAAGGAGTCGAAACGGACCCAGAAAAGACAACCGCACTCACCACCTGGCCAAAGCCAACCAAGCTGAAAGAACTGAGAGCATTTCTAGGATTCTGCGGGTACTACCGTAAATTCGTCAAAGACTATTCCAAGATAGTGAAACCCCTCAACGCACTTACTGCCGGATACCCTCCAATGAAGAAGCATGGAAAAGCTACAGTGACCACCGAGAAGTATTACGACCCTAAAGCTCCCTTCCATGACAGATGGACCCCCGCTTGCCAGACAGCTTTCGACGCTATCATAGAAAAGCTGACAACTACCCCTGTTCTCGGTTTCGCCGACCCCGAAAAGCCGTACATATTGCACACAGATGCAAGCGCACTAGGTCTCGGCGCCGCCCTTTACCAGGAGCAGCAAGGACAGAAGCGTGTCATCGCGTATGCAAGCCGCGGATTGTCAAGATGTGAAACCAGATATCCTGCCCATAAATTGGAGTTCCTTGCCTTAAAATGGTCGGTAACTGAGAAGTTCCAGGATTACCTCTACGGACGACCATTTCTTGCTGTCATTGATAGCAACCCACTGACGTATGTCCTTACCACGGCTAAGCTTGATGCCGCAAGCTACAGATGGTTATCCGATCTATCTACCTTCGACTTCCAGCTGCAATACAGAGCTGGGAACCAGAATCAAGACGCTGATGGGCTGTCCCGGCGACCACACAGCAGACCAGCGGATGACGCAAAATCGATAAAAGAGATGGAAAGAATACAACAGTTTGCGAAAAGACACCTCCCGGAACCAGAGCACACAAACATGAGTGAAGACATCATTATAGCCATCTGCGACAGACACTTAGTTCGCGAAGTGATCGACAACGGCTCTACAGAGACACCATCGAGCCGTGCATTGGTGGTATCACTTGCCCTCCACCCAAGTGCAATCCCAGACAGCTTCCAAGGAGAAGATCAGCTGGGTGGCCTACCCGTCGTTCCGCTGATAACTCCTGCCGAAATGAGAGAAAAGCAAAGAGCCGACACCTGTATCAGTCAAGTACTACAGCTAGTGGAGGCAGGGGAGAAACCTCCTCCACCGACACTCAGAAAGGAAATCCCCGAACTTTACCTTCTACTAAGAGAGTGGAATCGGTTAGAAGTATTGGACGGAGTCCTGTACAGGACGAGGCAAGACGGCGCACAGACCCACCATCAACTGGTGCTGCCGGAAGACCTGAGACCTATGGTCTTAAAAAGCCTTCACGATGACATGGGCCACATGGGCGTGGACCGAACCCTAGACCTCGTCCGGAAGCGATTCTATTGGCCCAAAATGTCAGCTGAAGTAGAGACAAAGATCAGGACCTGCAACCGATGTGTACGGCGTAAGGTTCCACAAGAGAGAGCTGCCCCGTTGGTGAACATCACGGCCACACGACCACTAGAGTTGCTGTGCATGGACTTTCTCAGCCTGGAACCAGACTCCAGTAACACAAAGGACATCTTGGTCATTACGGACCACTTCACGAAATACAGTCGCTACAGTCGCTAAATGCCTGTGGGACAACTTCATTGTCCACTATGGTATCCCGGAGAAGCTCCACAGCGACCAAGGTGCGGATTTCCAATCCCGCACAATTAGAGAGCTGTGTGAGCTAGCCGGCATCAAAAAGATACGAACTACCCTGTACCATCCAAGGGGAAACCCAGTAGAACGCTTCAACAGGACCCTGCTTAAAATGCTGGGCACCCTGGAGAATCAGAAGAAGAGCCATTGGCGAAACTACGTCAAACCCTTAGTACACGCCTACAACTGTACTAAGAACGACACTACTGGATTCACCCCATATGAACTGATGTTCGGGCGACAGCCAAGATTGCCTGTGGACATAGCCTTCAACTTACCTGTCAACTACAAGCCAGGCTCACACTCACAGTACGTCCGCAGTTTGAGATCGCACCTTGAAGCAAGTTACAGAGTAGCTACAGAAAATGCACAGAAGACGGCGGACCGCAACAAAGCCAGATTCGACAAACAAGTTGTTGAGTCTACCCTGCAGGAATGGGACAGGGTTCTCGGCAAGACCGTCCGCCTCAGAGGAAAGCACAAGCTAGCAGACCGGTGGGAAGCAGATATCTATATTGTAGTGAAACACACTGGACATGTCCCAGTCTATGTAGTGCGACCTGAAACCAGAGATGGCCCACTACGAACGCTCCACAGAGACCTACTGCTACCTTGCGGCTTCCTTCCTACTACCCCTGTGGAAGATGGACCTACGGTAAAGGACAAAGCTAAGCGACCAAGAACTCGACAGAGCCCAAGAGAAGAAAGCTTGAATGAATCGGAGGGAGAAGACCCAGATGATGACTATCTTGATCTCCCTAATCAATATGCCCAGGGAGGTCTAGTGGTGGAAACACGACTCTTTCCAGTGTCCACTGTCGAGCAAGACCCTGCAGACGGAGTCAGTATTCCGGAGGGAGCTCCAGATACAGCGGATCGGGAAAATCACTTACCTGACATGGGTCCGGAAGAGGACAACCTACCCGACAAGACCTTACCAGTTATGAGTTCAGAGGAGAACAATACTGACATGAATGAACTGGAGACCGAACCCGATGGACCGGAGAATGTCCACAACGATGTGGAAAGAGAAACCGAAAGAGAGGTCATAGATGAACAACCAAGAAGGTCGACAAGACATAGGGAACCTCCAAAAACCCTGACTTATCACCGACTAGGAAACCCAATAGTGACGATAATCCAGTCAATATTACAGAGTCTAAGCTCAGTAATCGCAGACTCTTTAGGTGACTCTGACTCCCCGGAACCCCATGGGATTGTAATAATGTAGTCCTGGGATAATATGCACAGGGACGTGCATTAGGATAGAAGGGGAGAATGTAACCCAGGGTCCAGATTCATAACTAGCATAGGAACATAAATAGTTAATGTTAGTAGGTAAGAACTTTCTAGACAGTAAAACATTCTACGCCCAGACTCCCCAAAACCCCATAGGATTGTGATAATGTAGTCCTGGGATAATATGCACAGGGACGTGCATTAGGATAGAAGGGGAGAATGTAACCCAGGGTTCAGATTCATAATTAGCAAAGGAACATAAATAGTTCCTGTTTATCTCTGAGCTACCACTTCCTGTTTTACCATGAGGTCCCACTTCCTGTATATAGAATGTAAACCAGCGTATGATGTCATGATAGAAGGTTCTGGAACCTTTGTGATGTCATCCTATGATGTCATATAGAACGTTCCGGAACATCTTGGTTTCATATAAATACAGCTAGCTCTCAAGAAGCCAGTTCTCTTTCTCCTCGACCTCCGAACCAGCAACATCACCCAGACGGACCGGACTAACCAACCGACTGGAAGCCGCAAGT
>NW_028174158.1:42500-55000 GCF_963971535.1 Notolepis coatsorum
CGAGCTGCGTGAGGCTAACTGAAGACCACGTCCCAGCTGTGTAGCTGCGTGAGGCTAACTGAAGACCACGTCCCAGCTGTGTAGCGAGCTGCGCGAGGCTAACTGAAGACCAGGTCCCAGCTGTGTAGCGAGCTGCGTGAGGCTAACTGAAGACCACGTCCCAGCTGTGTAGCTAGCTGCGCGATGCTAACTGAAGACCAGGTCCCAGCTGTGTAGCAAGCTGTGTGAGGCTAACTGAAGACCACGTCCCAGCTGTGTAGCGAGCTGCGTGAGGCTAACTGAAGACCACGTCCCAGCTGTGTAGCGAGCTGCGTGAGGCTAACTGAAGACCACGTCCCAGCTGTGTAGCGAGCTGCGTGAGGCTAACTGAAGACCACGTCCCAGCTGTGTAGCTAGCTGCGTGAGGCTAACTGAAGACCACGTCCCAGCTGTGTAGCGAGCTGCGTGAGGCTAACTGAAGACCACGTCCCAGCTGTGTAGCGAGCTGCGTGAGGCTAACTGAAGACCACGTCCCAGCTGTGTAGCGAGCTGCGTGAGGCTAACTGAAGACCAGGTCCCAGCTGTGTAGCGAGCTGCGTGAGGCTAACTGAAGACCAGGTCCCAGCTGTGTAGCTGCGTGAGGCTAACTGAAGACCACGTCCCAGCTGTGTAGCGAGCTGCGTGAGGCTAACTGAAGACCACGTCCCAGCTGTGTAGCTAGCTGCGCGAGGCTAACTGAAGACCAGGTCCCAGCTGTGTAGCGAGCTGCGTGAGGCTAACTGAAGACCAGGTCCCAGCTGTGTAGCGAGCTGCGTGAGGCTAACTGAAGACCACGTCCCAGCTGTGTAGCTAGCTGCGTGAGGCTAACTGAAGACCACGTCCCAGCTGTGTAGCGAGCTGCGTGAGGCTAACTGAAGACCACGTCCCAGCTGTGTAGCGAGCTGCGTGAGGCTAACTGAAGACCACGTCCCAGCTGTGTAGCTAGCTGCGTGAGGCTAACTGAAGACCACGTCCCAGCTGTGTAGCGAGCTGCGTGAGGCTAACTGAAGACCACGTCCCAGCTGTGTAGCGAGCTGCGCGAGGCTAACTGAAGACCAGGTCCCAGCTGTGTAGCGAGCTGCGTGAGGCTAACTGAAGACCACATCCCAGCTGTGTAGCGAGCTGCGTGAGGCTAACTGAAGACCAGGTCCCAGCTGTGTAGCGAGCTGCGTGAGGCTAACTGAAGACCACGTCCCAGCTGTGTAGCTAGCTGCGTGAGGCTAACTGAAGACCAGGTCCCAGCTGTGTAGCGAGCTGCGTGAGGCTAACTGAAGACCACGTCCCAGCTGTGTAGCGAGCTGCGTGAGGCTAACTGAAGACCACGTCCCAGCTGTGTAGCGAGCTGCGTGAGGCTAACTGAAGACCAGGTCCCAGCTGTGTAGCGAGCTGCGTGAAGCTAACTGAAGACCACGTCCCAGCTGTGTAGCTGCGTGAGGCTAGCTGAAGACCACGTCCCAGCTGTGTAGCGAGCTGCGTGAGGCTAACTGAAGACCACGTCCCAGCTGTGTAGCTGCGTGAGGCTAACTGAAGACCAGGTCCCAGCTGTGTAGCGAGCTGCGTGAGGCTAACTGAAGACCACGTCCCAGCTGTGTAGCGAGCTGCGTGAGGCTAACTGAAGACCACGTCCCAGCTGTGTAGCGAGCTGCGTGAGGCTAACTGAAGACCACGTCCCAGCTGTGTAGCTGCGTGAGGCTAACTGAAGACCACGTCCCAGCTGTGTAGCGAGCTGCGTGAGGCTAACTGAAGACCACGTCCCAGCTGTGTAGCGAGCTGCGTGAGGCTAACTGAAGACCACGTCCCAGCTGTGTAGCGAGCTGCGTGAGGCTAACTGAAGACCACGTCCCAGCTGTGTAGCGAGCTGCGTGAGGCTAACTGAAGACCACGTCCCAGCTGTGTAGCGAGCTGCGTGAGGCTAACTGAAGACCACGTCCCAGCTGTGTAGCGAGCTGCGTGAGGCTAACTGAAGACCACGTCCCAGCTGTGTAGAGAGCTGCGTGAGGCTAACTGAAGACCACGTCCCAGCTGTGTAGCGAGCTGCGTGAGGCTAACTGAAGACCATGTCCCAGCTGTGTAGCGAGCTGCGTGAGGCTAACTGAAGACCACGTCCCAGCTGTGTAGCGAGCTGCGTGAGGCTAACTGAAGACCACGTCCCAGCTGTGTAGCTAGCTGCATGAGGCTAACTGAAGACCACGTCCCAGCTGTGTAGCGAGCTGCGTGAGGCTAACTGAAGACCAGGTCCCAGCTGTGTAGCGAGCTGCGCGAGGCTAACTGAAGACCACGTCCCAGCTGTGTAGCGAGCTGCGTGAGGCTAACTGAAGACCACGTCCCAGCTGTGTAGCTGCGTGAGGCTAACTGAAGACCACGTCCCAGCTGTGTAGCGAGCTGCGTGAGGCTAACTGAAGACCACGTCCCAGCTGTGTAGCGAGCTGCGTGAGGCTAACTGAAGACCACGTCCCAGCTGTGTAGCGAGCTGCGCGAGGCTAACTGAAGACCACGTCCCAGCTGTGTAGCGAGCTGCGCGAGGCTAACTGAAGACCAGGTCCCAGCTGTGTAGCGAGCTGCGTGAGGCTAACTGAAGACCACGTCCCAGCTGTGTAGCGAGCTGTGTGAGGCTAACTGAAGACCACGTCCCAGCTGTGTAGCGAGCTGCGTGAGGCTACCTGAAGACCACGTCCCAGCTGTGTAGCGAGCTGCGTGAGGCTAACTGAAGACCACGTCCCAGCTGTGTAGCGAGCTGCGCGAGGCTAACTGAAGACCAGGTCCCAGCTGTGTAGCGAGCTGCGTGAGGCTAACTGAAGACCACGTCCCAGCTGTGTAGCGAGCTGCGTGAGGCTAGCTGAAGACCACGTCCCAGCTGTGTAGCGAGCTGCGTGAGGCTAACTGAAGACCACGTCCCAGCTGTGTAGCTAGCTGCGTGAGGCTAACTGAAGACCACGTCCCAGCTGTGTAGCTGCGTGAGGCTAACTGAAGACCACGTCCCAGCTGTGTAGCGAGCTGCGTGAGGCTAACTGAAGACCAGGTACCAGCTGTGTAGCGAGCTGCGTGAGGCTAACTGAAGACCACGTCCCAGCTGTGTAGCTAGCTGCGTGAGGCTAACTGAAGACCACGTCCCAGCTGTGTAGCGAGCTGCGTGAGACTAACTGAAGACCACGTCCCAGCTGTGTAGCGAGCTGCGTGAGGCTAACTGAAGACCACGTCCCAGCTGTGTAGCGAGCTGCGTGAGGCTAACTGAAGACCACGTCCCAGCTGTGTAGCGAGCTGCGTGAGGCTAACTGAAGACCAGGTCCCAGCTGTGTAGCGAGCTGCGTGAGGCTAACTGAAGACCAGGTCCCAGCTGTGTAGCTGCGTGAGGCTAACTGAAGACCACGTCCCAGCTGTGTAGCGAGCTGCGTGAGGCTAACTGAAGACCACATCCCAGCTGTGTAGCTAGCTGCGTGAGGCTAACTGAAGACCAGGTCCCAGCTGTGTAGCGAGCTGCGTGAGGCTAACTGAAGACCAGGTCCCAGCTGTGTAGCGAGCTGCGCGAGGCTAACTGAAGACCAGGTCCCAGCTGTGTAGCGAGCTGCGTGAGGCTAACTGAAGACCACGTCCCAGCTGTGTAGCGAGCTGCGTGAGGCTAACTGAAGACCACGTCCCAGCTGTGTAGCTAGCTGCGTGAGGCTAACTGAAGACCACGTCCCAGCTGTGTAGCGAGCTGCGTGAGGCTAACTGAAGACCACGTCCCAGCTGTGTAGCGAGCTGCGCGAGGCTAACTGAAGACCAGGTCCCAGCTGTGTAGCGAGCTGCGTGAGGCTAACTGAAGACCAGGTCCCAGCTGTGTAGCGAGCTGTGTGAGGCTAACTGAAGACCACGTCCCAGCTGTGTAGCTAGCTGCGTGAGGCTAACTGAAGACCAGGTCCCAGCTGTGTAGCGAGCTGCGTGAGGCTAACTGAAGACCACGTCCCAGCTGTGTAGCGAGCTGCGTGAGGCTAACTGAAGACCACGTCCCAGCTGTGTAGCGAGCTGCGTGAGGCTAACTGAAGACCAGGTCCCAGCTGTGTAGCGAGCTGCGTGAGGCTAACTGAAGACCACGTCCCAGCTGTGTAGCTGCGTGAGGCTAGATGAAGACCACGTCCCAGCTGTGTAGCGAGCTGCGTGAGGCTAACTGAAGACCACGTCCCAGCTGTGTAGCTAGCTGCGTGAGGCTAACTGAAGACCACGTCCCAGCTGTGTAGCGAGCTGCGTGAGGCTAACTGAAGACCACGTCCCAGCTGTGTAGCGAGCTGCGTGAGGCTAACTGAAGACCACGTCCCATCTGTGTAGCGAGCTGCGTGAGGCTAACTGAAGACCACGTCCCAGCTGTGTAGCGAGCTGCGTGAGGCTAACTGAAGACCACATCCCAGCTGTGTAGAGAGCTGCGTGAGGCTAACTGAAGACCACGTCCCAGCTGTGTAGCGAGCTGCGGGAGGCTAACTGAAGACCACGTCCCAGCTGTGTAGCGAGCTGCGTGAGGCTAACTGAAGACCACGTCCCAGCTGTGTAGCGAGCTGCGTGAGGCTAACTGAAGACCACGTCCCAGCTGTGTAGCTAGCTGTATGAGGCTAACTGAAGACCACGTCCCAGCTGTGTAGCGAGCTGCGTGAGGCTAACTGAAGACCACGTCCCAGCTGTGTAGCGAGCTGCGTGAGGCTAACTGAAGACCAGGTCCCAGCTGTGTAGCGAGCTGCGTGAGGCTAACTGAAGACCACGTCCCAGCTGTGTAGCTAGCTGCGTGAGGCTAACTGAAGACCAGGTCCCAGCTGTGTAGCGAGCTGCGTGAGGCTAACTGAAGACCACGTCCCAGCTGTGTAGCGAGCTGCGTGAGGCTAACTGAAGACCACGTCCCAGCTGTGTAGCGAGCTGCGTGAGGCTAACTGAAGACCAGGTCCCAGCTGTGTAGCGAGCTGCGTGAGGCTAACTGAAGACCACGTCCCAGCTGTGTAGCTGCGTGAGGCTAGATGAAGACCACGTCCCAGCTGTGTAGCGAGCTGCGTGAGGCTAACTGAAGACCACGTCCCAGCTGTGTAGCTAGCTGCGTGAGGCTAACTGAAGACCACGTCCCAGCTGTGTAGCGAGCTGCGTGAGGCTAACTGAAGACCACGTCCCAGCTGTGTAGCGAGCTGCGTGAGGCTAACTGAAGACCACGTCCCATCTGTGTAGCGAGCTGCGTGAGGCTAACTGAAGACCACGTCCCAGCTGTGTAGCGAGCTGCGTGAGGCTAACTGAAGACCACATCCCAGCTGTGTAGAGAGCTGCGTGAGGCTAACTGAAGACCACGTCCCAGCTGTGTAGCGAGCTGCGGGAGGCTAACTGAAGACCACGTCCCAGCTGTGTAGCGAGCTGCGTGAGGCTAACTGAAGACCACGTCCCAGCTGTGTAGCGAGCTGCGTGAGGCTAACTGAAGACCACGTCCCAGCTGTGTAGCTAGCTGTATGAGGCTAACTGAAGACCACGTCCCAGCTGTGTAGCGAGCTGCGTGAGGCTAACTGAAGACCAGGTCCCAGCTGTGTAGCGAGCTGCGCGAGGCTAACTGAAGACCACGTCCCAGCTGTGTAGCGAGCTGCGTGAGGCTAACTGAAGACCACGTCCCAGCTGTGTAGCTGCGTGAGGCTAACTGAAGACCAGGTCCCAGCTGTGTAGCGAGCTGCGTGAGGCTAACTGAAGACCACGTCCCAGCTGTGTAGCGAGCTGCGTGAGGCTAACTGAAGACCACGTCCCAGCTGTGTAGCGAGCTGCGCGAGGCTAACTGAAGAACACGTCCCAGCTGTGTAGCGAGCTGCGCGAGGCTAACTGAAGACCAGGTCCCAGCTGTGTAGCGAGCTGCGTGAGGCTAACTGAAGACCACGTCCCAGCTGTGTAGCGAGCTGCGTGAGGCTAACTGAAGACCACGTCCCAGCTGTGTAGCGAGCTGCGTGAGGCTAACTGAAGACCACGTCCCAGCTGTGTAGCGAGCTGCGTGAGGCTAACTGAAGACCACGTCCCAGCTGTGTAGCGAGCTGCGCGAGGCTAACTGAAGACCAGGTCCCAGCTGTGTAGCGAGCTGCGTGAGGCTAACTGAAGACCACGTCCCAGCTGTGTAGCGAGCTGCGTGAGGCTAGCTGAAGACCACGTCCCAGCTGTGTAGCGAGCTGCGTGAGGCTAACTGAAGACCACGTCCCAGCTGTGTAGCTATCTGCGTGAGGCTAACTGAAGACCACGTCCCAGCTGTGTAGCTGCGTGAGGCTAACTGAAGACCACGTCCCAGCTGTGTAGCGAGCTGCGTGAGGCTAACTGAAGACCAGGTCCCAGCTGTGTAGCGAGCTGCGTGAGGCTAACTGAAGACCACGTCCCAGCTGTGTAGCTAGCTGCGTGAGGCTAACTGAAGACCACGTCCCAGCTGTGTAGCAAGCTGCGTGAGGCTAACTGAAGACCACGTCCCAGCTGTGTAGCGAGCTGCGTGAGGCTAACTGAAGACCACGTCCCAGCTGTGTAGCGAGCTGCGTGAGGCTAACTGAAGACCACGTCCCAGCTGTGTAGCTAGCTGCGCGAGGCTAGCTGAAGACCACACGGCAGACGGGACATTCAGTTTGCAATCAGACACAGGAATCAGACACAAAGGGTTTGCACGGCTTTTTTCCGACGCAAAGTCGGTGCAAATAGCGCTGAAACACAGTTTGCTATCCACAGAGGAGGCACAACGGGTGAAATGAGGTGGTAACTGCGTTCCATCAGCATTGCGTCCGGTGCAATTAGCGCATATTTAAATGAGGTAATGTGGGCGGAACATGTTCCCCTTTCTATGCAAATGAGCCTCGTCCAAAAACGCTCCTAATCCACAAAACCCGGCGCTAATTGCACGCAGCAGTTAACGTGACGCACCTACAGACATGTGGTAAACTAAGCGCTAAGCCATGCATCTGTAAATGGGCATCAGCAACCCAGAGATCCCATGCAATTGCAATCATATTTATTATTTAAATATTGTTATTTAACATTGTCGGCTTTTCCCAATGTTGTCGTGGTTATTGATTGATTGATTTTGAAACAAGATTAACATTTTGCATCATGCTGCAACTTTTATTTGTGTTATGCATTGCTCTTGCTGCTTGTTGTATTATGTATTCATTATATAAAGCACCTGGAACTGCAATCCTTGTATGAAAGGTGCTATATAAATAAAGATTATTACTATTATTATTATTATTATTATTATTATTATTATTATTATTATTATTATTATTATTATTATTATTATTATTATTATTATTATTATTATTATTATTATTATTATTATTATTATTATTATTATTATTATTATTATTGACTGCACTCACGTTCCAATTGTACCACAGTCATATGCTCCAGAATAAACGTTTAATTTATATAAAATGTCGTCGGGTCCATGGAGTAGACGCTGGAAACACGGCCAATGAACATTTTATTCTGAAGTATATGATAATGCAGGTTCTATTATCTTAACTAAACATTAAATACAACTTTCTCACTCAAAATATTCATAAATTATCAAATATCTTCACTGGCACAGTGCTTAAATTCGGTATAAAGATTCAGCACTATGGACAGGTCTGCTCAAAACTATTTATTTGTGGATGAAAAACAAATGCCATGACAAAATAAACTAAATACAATACGGAATAAACTAAATAAACACATTTGGCATATCATATCCCAGTCTGAGCGCAGTTGGGATATCCAAACGTGGCAGTGGAAAAATATGGGTGATTTTGCGCAAGCTCCCACGCACGTATTCCGATCCACGCAATAATATTCACAGGGGTAGGTCTCCTCGTGGGACACAAGTTCCCAATGCATTGTCCCGTGGGAGTATGCCCCCCCGCGGCGATATTAATTGAGGGGCAGATTTGCAGTGATGGAAAAATTAATCAAAATCAGAATCAGAAAGGTCTTTATTGCCAAGTAGTTTTCACATACAAGGAATTTGCTTTGGTCGTTTTCGGTGCGACATTGGTGGACAGAGATCAACAGACAGATAATACAATAAAGAGATGGAGTAAAATTAAATGAAATTATGAACTAAGTTAAGCACAATAGAACATAATACAATTATGAAATCAAATATAGGCCAGGGCTGTACAACTTAATAAAGAGATTGAATCAAATTAAATGGGATATCAACTAAAATAAATATAGCACAATATAATATAGTACAATTATAATAAAAAAAATTAATTGGAATAGAACATGACAAACTATGCAATGGCCAAAGATTATGACAAAAACAAAGGATGTAATGTGTCATGAAAATACAAATTAAGCAAGCTCTATACATTACTAAGTAAACTAAATACAAGACGAAATGAACGGAATAGTAATGGTGAAAAATACTGTTATGTCTATGCCTCATTTCTGGTTTATTTTTGCCCCTTCCTGATATATGACAACAGCGCATGTCAGGAGTGCAGACTGCTCCGCGAGCCAACTGCGCTGGAGCAGATCAGGAGCAAACTGCACACATAATGGGCATGTCTGCTTTATTATCTCATCCGTGCAATGTCCTTAGTGGATAGCTTGCAAAGACGGAGCAGATAACGCACGCTAAACTCGCGCAGTTAAGGGTGCAATTAGCACCGCGCAATCCATTGTTTGTGGATTCCGCCCACAGTGTACTACAGTAACTGTTGAAAAGCTCTATGCAGCAACAAACCACACAGACACAAGATCGCCCCAAAGCCATTTATTCTACTGGGATCTGAGATTCACTGAGACACACACAAACTTACTCTCACACAAACACACACACACACACACACACACACACACACACACGCACACACTCATGCACACACACAATCACGCATGCACACACACACACACACACTCTCACAAACACACACACGCTTATCTATCTATCTATCTATCTATCTATCTATCTATCTATCTATCTATCTATCTATCTATCTATCTATCTATCTATCTATCTATCTATCTATCTATCTATCTATCTATCTATCTATCTATCTATCTATCTATCTATCTATCTATCTATCTATCTATCTATCTATCTATCTATCTATCTATCTATCTATCTATCTATCCCTCTCCCTCTCCCTCTCCCTCACTCTTTTTGTCTCACTGTGCTACAATAACACTACGGGGGCGTCAGTGGCTCGGGAGGTAGAGTAGTCGTCTGGTAATCCGGAGGTTCCCGGTTAGATTCCGGCTCCTCCCGGGCAGTGTGTCGAAGTGTCCTTGAGCAAGACACTTAACCCCTAATTGCTCCCGATGAGCAGGTTGGCACCTTGCATGGTCACCTTTGCCGTCGGTGTGTGAATGTGTGAGTGAGTGGGTAAAAGAGAAATATAAATGCAGCCATTATGATTTTTCTTTGCATCTTTGACAGTGAATAACACCATGCTAAAACTGACCAGACATAAAAAACTGCCACTGAGCTCGTTCAGCACCTTATTGAGATCACGTGTACAAAAAATCTAAGCAAATGAATAAAGGGAAAATGATTAAACGGAAGGTTTTGTAGATACACTACTGAATGCTGCCATCCGGACCAATGCAATTTGAAATATTATTATAGAATATAGAATACCAGGGCCCTCATTTATCAATGGTGCGTACGCACAGATATGTGTGTAACCCGTGCGTACGATAATTTCTAAGCAAAGTGTGGGACTTATCAATTTGAACGTGTGCTTGACTTTGTGCGTATATTTACGCACAGCTCCGACCGTGCGTACCTGGCGCCCAGCGGTAGAATATTATTATTGCAACGCGGAAATAAGCTTCCGTGCATATTAGTTTCAACACTGGCGTGTTCTGTGTATGACCCGTAATTCATTATAGTTCATTGTAAAATAGCGACAGTAGTGTAATTATTGTAAACCCTATAAATATAGCATTTGGAATAAGTCTTTCTTTCCGAATGAATGCAGCATGGTTTATATATAGCGCTATCGGCATACGGGGTGCACTGACTGCGCTCACGGGGAACTGTTTTCAGAGATAGCAGATAGGAATGAATGAATGAATGAGGGGCAGTCTAATTGCAGAGAGAACATAATATTACCCTTAGGGGTCACGCTGGAGCTTTGAACCCGTCGGCGGACAACAAAAGAAATTAGAATCCCTCTTAAAGGGGAACTCCACTTTTTTTGGAAATTAGCTTATTTAACATCTTCCCTGGAGTTAGACAAGAAGATGCATACCTTTTTTGTCTCTGTGCGTGCATTTTAGCTTTGGGAATAGACGCTCCGTTAGCATAGCTTAGCTTCATCACTGGAAGTGAGGCAGGACAGTAGCCTTACAGTGCCTTACAGTGTATTGCAAGGTCTGACATTGACCAAACTTGATATGCATGACCTTGGTGGGCTCTAGGTCAACTCCTGAAAAGGGGGTCAATGTCAGACTTTGCAATCAATAGTTAGGGGGCTAATAACCCTTGCCATAATTTCAGTGCGCCCCTAACTTTTGATTGCAAGCTCTGACATTGACCCCCTTTTCAGGAGTTGACCTAGAGCCCACCAAGGTCATGCATATCAAGTTTGGTCAATGTCAGACCTTGCAAAAATCTCTCTCTCTCTCTCTCTCTTTCTCTCTCTCTCTCTCTCTTCTCTCTCTCTCTCTCTCTCTCTCTCTCTCTCTCTCTCTCTCTCTCTCTCTCTCTCTCTCTCTCTCTCTCTCTCTCTCTCTCTCTCTCTCTCGCTCTCATTCAAATGGGCTTTATTGACATGAAATCTGCCACACGTGCTGTCAGGGTCAAACCAGTCTGGATTGATGTTGTAGTCTGAAAAAATGCCAGGAAATGCTCAGAGAATTGTTGCATATATAGAACACAAATGTTCTAGAATGTTCGATTATGAAATCATACTGTGACATACTCCTCCTGTAGTGTGAAAAAACATGCATTCTCATAAATATTACGATCAAATCTATTTTGTACTTGATGATACATTTGAAATTGGTTTGGTTATGATCATGATCAGCGGTTATTAGTGTGTGTGTGTAAAAAAACTAATTAATAATATAATTATTATAAATGTCTCTCTCTCTCTCTCTCTCTCTTGAAATCTACAGTTACACATTGCTGTATTTAGTGAGGTAAATGAGTACAAGACATGTTTCACAGACACACACACACACATACACACACACACACATACACAGACAGACAGACAGACACAGACACACACACACACAGAAACACACAAACAAACGATCAAATTAAAAGCTGGATATAAATCTGCCACACGTGCTGTCAGTGAGTTTACTAAGTCAAGGATGTCTTACTTTCACACACACGCGCACGCACACGCACACACACACACACACACACACACACACACATACACACACACATACACAGACAGACAGACACAGACACACACACACAGAAACACAGAAACAAACGATCAAATTAAAAGCTGGATATAAATCTGCCACACGTGCTGTCAGTGAGTTTACTAAGTCAAGGATGTCTTACTTTCACACACGCGCGCACGCACACACACACACACACACACACACACACACACACACACACACACACACACACACACACACACACACACACACACACACACACACACACACACACACACACACACATTTACACATTACATTTACATCTAGTCATTTAGCTGATGCTTTTATCCAAAGCGACTTACAAGTTCTGTACGACAAGTCATCATGGAAGGGCACAACTCTATCAGCTGAGTAACTAACAATGTTCATCAAAGTGTTGAGTGCTACAGTGTAGGTTAGTTTATTAGGACAAGTGCATGACAGTAAGGTTAGTTAGGGTTGGATTTGAATGTGTGTTGTTTGGCTTAGGTTGAATCCAGCCTCATCAATGAAAATAAATTCATGCGGCTGTGCAGCAAGTTCCTGCTGTTGTGTGAACAGGCTTGGCATCCACCCCAGAAGGTCTTCTAGTCATTCTAGAGAAATACAACCACAAATTGTTATTGGTTTGCTTTTTTTTTTTTTGATATGGTACAGTACTGTAAATACCATCTCTCTCTCTCTATCTCTCTCTCTCTCTCTCTCTACTACTTTTGGATATGAGAATTTTTTCAATACCCAACTATGTAGTGGCCGCTTGTCGCTAGGCTAGGCCTCCTGCTGGGTCCATTCATTGGAATAACAAAGGAATGACTGGGCCTTTGCTCCAGGTGTGAAATGGTTCTAGTGACAATGATCACATTGAATTCTGGGAGTGTAGTTCTCTCATCAGATAGCTGAATGAACTTGGATCAAGTTCTAGTCCCTATCCTGAAAAGTAGTTAGGATTTTACCAGAATGTTTGATAGGACATTGATTGAAAACTATCGTCTCAAATTTGACAATTGATGGCTTATTTTGAAGGTATGAATCTGTAATTTTTACATTATGTAACAAAAAAAAAGAGAATATTCTGAGAAGGTGGAGCTACAAACTTTAGACCTCAGGGGGTTAACTAGAGTCCGCTATACCCGAGACACCTCCTTCATTTG
>NW_028174158.1:57971-80471 GCF_963971535.1 Notolepis coatsorum
CAGTCGTACCCAACCACAGACACTGCCCCCCCCCCTGATCCACACTCAGAACACTGCCCCCCCCCCCCCCCCCGATCCACACTCAGAACACTGCCCCCCCCCCCCCCCCCCCGCTCCACACTCAGAACACTGCCCCCCCCCCCCCCCCCCCCGCTCCACACTCAGAACACCTGACCCACTTACAGCACAGCAGCTTGCTCTCCGCTCTCCGGTACCTTCCGCTTCACACGTTCATCACTGACATTATTTAGAAAAAAAGAGAAAAAAAGAACCACTTGTGAGTGTTTCAGTGGAGTGTGGAGCGGCGTTGCTGGGTTACGGCGCTGGACGTCCTTGGCCGAGTGTCTGGGGAACAAGTGGATGAGCACTAAGTATAGGTGGCATGGTGAGTGGGTTCAGTGCCGCCTGGTGAAAGCGACAGTAAGACAGGGGAGGGAACGCTTTAAGGACATACATTATGAAAATAACACAACGACTGGGTGAGACGTCACTGTGAGGGCGGCTGTGACATCACTGTGAGGGCGGCTGTGACATCACTGAGAGTGCGGCTGTGACATCACTGAGAGCGCGGCTGTGACATCACTGTGAGGGCGGCTGTGACATCACTGAGAGCTGTAGTGACATCATCACATTTAGTAAAATCTTCCAAGTTTCTTTGATATTATTTATATGTTCCTTTAAGACATTATTATAGTGTTCTTTCTTTGCATTTCTAATTATAGTAGTTCATTTATTTTTGTAAGCTTTATATTGACTTTCAGCCTTTTTTGTTCTTAATTTGATAAAAATCTCTAAGAGTTTGTTTTTCCTTTTTACTTGCATTTTGTAAGGCCTTTGTCTTCCAGGGTTTTATTTTATAATTAAATGTTTGCTTCCGTACTGCCATTGGACAGTGTTCTTCATACAACGATAAATAAATGTTAAAAAATGCCTCATATGCAGCATTTACTTCTTCCACATAAACCCCTTTCCACTCCTCATTAACCAGATCCTTCCTGAACTTGGCTAGCGTGTCATCAGTTATATAGCATTACTGGCATCGCGTCTCGCTCTTTGCCATATTGAGATATATCTTCATCTCCAGTACCTACTGTGCTTCATTAACGAGTATCTAAGGGAGTTTTCTTCCTTCTTTGTCTTAATTTGACAGTCATATATTACAAATACAGAGAGCTGAGAGCTGTAGTGACATCACTGGGAGAGCTTATCACAGCCTGTCCTTAAACACATAATTACTGCTTTTAATTAGCATATTTTCCTTTAGTTTTTTTCAACACACACACACACACACACACACACACACACACACACGTGCACGCGCGCACACACACACACACACACACACACACACACACACACACACACACACACACACACACACACACATCACAGGTGTGTTTCATGTGTGGGCAGCAGGAACTAAAGGAAGGGACAGAGAGAGATAAAGTCTGGGAGAGATTATGAGGTTAGCGCTGTGTGGCAGGGAGCTGGACAGAGAGCCAGCGTGGGGAGGTGGATCCAGACAGTTAAGGCCGTTATCAGTTTAGTGCTGGTTGCTCTGTATGTTATCAGTTTAGTTAGTTGCTCTGTATGTTATCAGTTTATGTTACTGACCAGACACTCTGTATCAGTGATGGCTGTCGGAATGTTACTTATTTAACACTTATTTTAACACAAAATATCACTTACAACACCTTTAACACTTTGACTGCCGGGAGCCGTCTTTAGACGTCTTTGCTGGCCATGCTAAAGTTGCCGGGGGACGATGTACGTCGTCTTTATATCAATATTTCAAAAATCTGCGATCGGATTCATAATGTCCCTCCGCTGGCCTGAGATCCACCAGCAGGACCCACTGAGCTCTCTGGCGGTTCAGGAGCGCCATCTGGTGGCCGATCGGCGCAAGCGCTTAACAGGAAGCGCATTAGAGTCTTTGCTAGATGTCCGTATTGCTTCCGGCCACTCGGTACATGTCCCGTGACTCTAGCTCGTCACTCTACATAGCGATCGATTGCCAATAACTCGATAAACAACATGATTTGGACGTATATACCATTATACAAGCTGGAGATGGACCGGGTAATAATATATCCCATAATGATAAAATTTCTACTCGACGATGATCGCCCAACGGCGCGCGGAGACTGGGGTGAGTTTCAGCGTGTAACGTTACCGTCTTCGATAATAACTGATATTATCAACATTTGACCCACATTAGATGATTGGTATAACGCTGCCCACGGAATTATAAACGCCCCCTCGCCCATCCGGTCAACATCAGATGACGTGTAGTAACTTCTAGAAGTACGTCTAGTTGGAATTTTTTATATCGCGCTGATTGCCATCAAACTGTATTTCATCATCAATATAATGCATTTGGGGCTATATATCACGTTCTGGAGAAAGCTGCAGAAAGAGATGAAAACATACTTATACATTAGACCATACTTTACTATGAATATGTGAATGAAAAAGTTTAACGTTGCTACACAATGAACAATACATATAGGACTTTGAATGGGCCCTAATAATGGCAATGTAGCAATAGAATTTAAAAAGTTATAGCCCTGCAAAGAAGGGGACTTTCTCCATAGACAAATAGCGCTGGCAATCTATGGTATATCATTAATTTAACCTTAGGCAACCAAAGTGTTAAAGGTGACATCCATAATAAATGTCTTTTTTGAGTCTCTAGCATTGTATTATAGTAATAGGAGTTAGTATCAATGTGTTTTTGTCTCTAAATACCATATTGGCGGATTGCCGTCATTCAGGTCATTCATTTCCTGGTCCATTTTAATCAGGTCATTCTGATTTGACGCGCATGGTGACGTCACGTGGTGCTGGGGAAGCGGATAGTGATCCAATTGGCTCTGTGGTTGCCAATGCCCGCCCACAACCTATGCAGCCCACACAGCGATAGCAGAGCCAGTGGAAATCACTTCCTCAAACAGCGAGGCAGATAGTGAAACCCGACACCTCGACTGCACTCTGCGAGGGAGAGAGAGAAAGATAGAGAGGGAGAGAGAGAGAGAGAGATAGGGGGAGAGATATAGACTGATAGATAGACAGAGATAGAGAGAGAGACATCACTGTTCTCCAGTAATGAGGTCTGTAGGAAGAGGACTGTACAATAGTACCATAATGATGTGTGGCAATTATAGAATGTGTGTGTATGCATGTGCACGTGTGTGTGCGTGTGTGTGTGTGACTATTATAGAATGTGTGTATATGCATGTGCATGTGCTTGTGTGTGTGACAATTATAGAATGTGTGTATATGCATGTGCATGTGTGTGTGTGTGTGTGTGTGTGTGTGTGTGTGTGTGTGTGTGTCTGTGTGTGTGTGTGTGTGTGTGTGTGTGTGTGTGTGTGTGTGTGTGTGTGTGTGTGTGTGTGTGTGTGTGTGTGTGTGAGAGAGAGAGAGCATAAATATGTGTGTGTATTTGTGTGCGCATGTATCTGCTGGTGTATACCAGTATGTTGTAAACAGTAAAGTAGCATGTGTGTGTGTGTGTGTGTGTGTGTGTGTGTGTGTGTGTGTGTGTGTGTGTGTGTGTGTGTGTGTGTGTGTGTGTGTGTGTGTGTGTGAGAGTGTGTGTGTGTGTGTGTGTGTGTGTGTGTGTGTGTGTGTGTGTGTGTGTGTGTGTGTGTGTGTGTGTGTGTGTGTGTGTGTGTGTGTGTGCGCGTGCGTGTGTGTGTGTGTGTGCGTGTGTGTGTGTGTGCATGTGTTACTGTGCCAGTGAGCGAGTGTACTGTATCTGTTAAGCAGTAATGGCGATGTTGGATAACCTCCCTGCAACATATGACATCCAGCTCGACATTATAGATCATGATCTTCTACTCATGAAACTATCCACTTATAAATTCAATGAAAGTGCTATTAAATTGTTAAAAGTTTACTTACTTAATAGACTACAATGTGTGATTTTTAATGGCACACTATCGGAGGTGAGGGAACTCCATGCTGCAGTGCCCCAAGGGAGTTGCCTGGGTCCCTTATTGTATGCGATCTTCGTTAATGATTTACTGTAACTGAGGGGTACAATTCCCTGACTGTATTGATAAGTATGGTATCATTAAACCACTACCGCTTTATGTACTTTAATTACTGGCCATACAGTACACAATATATGAATATGATGAACACTTCCCACAATGAAATCGGTTCCAGTCAAAGGTATTAATCAAGTATTTAATGGAGCAAAAGGTACATAGGATACTTTACATTATTCTTTGAATGCACTTGTAAGGCAAAGGAGTATGCGTAGGCAAATCAATAACGAATGTCCATTCTCTGGTTACGCAGGAGGTAATTATACAACCTGAATCTTAGGGAATTATATCTATGGTACACTAGTGATAGCGGGAGATACTGGAAGGGGTTCCCACTGGTTGTAAGCCAGCAGGGGGGGTAGAAGATCTGTCGGTAGTAGGACGTCTGGTCAACGATGACTAGGGAGACTTCAGGTACAGAAGCCGGTGCAGTAGCCTCTTGATCCACAGACGAATACAGCTTGGTTCTCTTGTAGACTGTAGCTCTACAGGGAAGAAAGCTAGGCGGCCTCAGGCTCTCTGAGCGCCGACTCGACTTGACTCCTCTCGGGGTAAATCCAACACGTGCAGGCGTCGGCGATTATCCGCTCCATAAATCACAGTACCAAAGCAAATATATTCCAGCCGCAAAGGGCTATGTAGTCGTCGGGTAGATTAATCCAGTGTACATGTCCATACGGCTCTCGCCTAGGTCTCCTCGGGTGAAAGCGCCATGCGGTCGGCCCAGCCTGGATAAGAACTCTAGCTAATACGAGAAAGCGTTGGAGATGCTGGTCACTGTAGAATTCTAACCGCACGATACACTATACACAAATAGACTATTAAAGACTCAATAGAAATATGTCGCACTCGGCGGTTAGGTGGTCGAGCGGAGATTGCGTTCGTCACCAGCCCCGGAGCTGTGAGCTTGGTTCGCCTGTTCGAATCCAGCTCACAGCTCCGGGGTTGTCACCAGCTTGGCTGGCCGTCTGCACTGATACAATTGGCTGTATCAGAGGGTGGGAGAAGCTGGCGGGGTGGGTCCGGGTCGTTGTAAACAGCGACTCCTACAGTTCGGTCGGGGCGCCTGCTAAGCGCGGATTGGACGTGAGGGGGATAGTGTGGTCCTCCCACACGCTACGCCCTCTCAATGAGAATCCGCGCTGCCAGGTGAAAAGAAGCGGTGATTGGCTGGACGTGTGTCGGAGGAAGCACGTGGTAGCCTCCACTCTCCCAAATGATCTGACTGTGGGGGGTAAAGCGCAGCGACCAGGAAGGGACTGGGAATTGGCATACGACTAACATTGGGATGGGAGAAAATCGGAGGAAAAAATGGAGGGGGAAAAAGACCAAAAAAAAAAAAAAAAATATGTCGCACTCGACGGTATAGCGCCAAACTCTGACAATTCAGTTACTAATTCGCACGCGGTCTCGATGCTCTATTCTGGGGCCAAACAGGCCATACTTCACCGCACGTTGTATCGTGGGTGAGTCTTCAACTTATCGGTAACATGCTAAGGACGGTAAGGGTACGGAGGTAAAGGGCTAAGGGGCTTCTACATTCACCTGCGCCGTATTTATACGCACGGTGCACAAACTAGTTCCACTCTCATTTCTGTCGCGTATCCCTGGGCAAGGTTGGGCATGTCCAGACACATCTTGACGGTGACTTTGAACCTGGCTCCGGAGGCCGGTCCCTGGCGCCGGTGGACCGCTGTCCAATAGGAGAATAAACTATTATGGTCTGGGCTAAAGGGATATTCCGTGTATATGTACAAGGAATATACAGGGGATATCAAACGATATACAAATACTATGCAATATATATCAATAAATAAATATATATATTCGGTTTAATCTGATCCTTTGTAACAGCCGCCCCCTAATTAGTCCCACCTAATTAGCTAAGCAGAGACAGATTAACCGCACTGTCCACTACTCAATGTCTGCTGTGAGGGGTCTGTCAGTTCACAAAGTCATGGGGTCATGGTCGTCATCGATGGTATCGGGGAGCCTTGGCAGTTCTATTAGCCTCGCCACGGGTCGGGTGTAGGTCCGCCCTTGGACAAGCACTTCTTCTGCTCGGACCTTTCCGTCGGCACCGGTGATCACTTTGCTTACGCGGCCAGCCGGCCACATAGCTCGGGGTAGTGACTGGTCGATAATCATGACGACTGTTCCTTCTGTCAAATTGTCTCTCTCTTTCACCCATTTCTGGCGGGTCTGTAGAGACGGTAGGTAGTGGAGTAGGAAGCTGTTCCAAAACTTGTCAGCCAGTACTTGACTGTACCTCCACATTCTTCGGCCGTTCGCTTCTTCAGGCCTGTACATTGTCTGTGGTAGCGCGGGGTCCAGCCGCCCCATCAAGAGTGTGTTGGGGGTGACTGGGTCGACATCTGCTACATCACTTGAGACGTAACCGAGGGGCTTTGAGTTCAATACTCCCTCGATCTCCGTGAGGACTGTCATTAAGACTTCTTCCGCCACGGTCTGGGCCCCAAGCACGGCGTACAGGGCTGTCTTTATTGAACGTACTTCTCGTTCCCAGGTTCCACCGAAGTGAGGTGCGTTCGGGGGATTAAACTGGAAGTCAATCTGGTATGGAGCGAGGTGGGTCTTAAGTTCTGGGCCCATAGCTTGGAAGCTCTCTCTCAGCTCTCTTTCTCCGCCTTTGAAGTTTGTCCCGTGATCAGACAACAATATAGACGGTTTGCCTTTCCGCGATGTGAATCTTCGGAAGGCCATAAGGAATGAGTCTGTGCTCATGGTTGGAAGGAGTTCTATATGCATCGCTCGGGTGGTCATGCATTTGAATACAATACCCCACCGCTTCTCGGTGCCTCTTCCTTTCTTTATATACAGCGGGCCGAAACAGTCCATACCGGTGGAGTGAAAGGGCTTGTCGCCGAGTCGGAGGCGACAGGGAGGTAGGTCAGCCATCCGGGGTATACTGGGCTGCGCTCGCCACTTACGACAGTCTAGACAGGTTCGCTGGAAGCGCCGCACTGCTTCTCTCCCTTGCAGTATCCAATAACGACGTCTGATCTCCGCGAAGACTCTCTCTGCCCCGGCGTGATGCACATCCTCGTCGTATTTCTTTATGATCAGCTCTGTGACCTTGTGTCGGCTGTTTAAGACTATCGGGTACTTGACGTCATCCGGTAAGTCTGGGGCTCTCCGCAAACGACCACCCACTCTGATGAGACCATGGGCGTCGCTCTCGGGGGCTAGGTGGAGCAGTCTGCTGTCTGATGGGACTGGCTTTGCTCCCTGTAGACAGTCTAGCTCATCGGGGAACGAGTCTCTCTGGGCTCGTTGTAGTAGAAGAAGTTCCGCTTCTTCGTAGTCAGCTGCAGTAATGTCAGTAGTGAGCTGAACCTCTGGGTGGTGCCACAGGAATGTCTTTAGCTGCGCACTCTCTAGGGTGAGGCAATCGTCTATGTCGGGGTCTGTGGAGACGAGTGTGTTCAATCCACAGAACATAGATTTCTTGTTTTCGGCCTCCTCTTTACTCGCTTCCCGTGGGGTGGGTGTAGGCCACTCTTCTTCCGGGAGCTTGAGGAACTCTGGCCCGTCACTGTATAGATTGTGACGGGTGAGGTCATCCAGGGACATTCCCCGGGTGATGACGTCAGCTGGGTTGTGTTTTGTGTCCACATACCTCCAGCTTGCTACTTCTGTTAAATCTTGAATCTCTGTGACTCTGACCCCACGAAGACCTTGTATCTGCACGAATCAGACCGGATCCATGTGAGTACTGTCGTGGAGTCTGACCACAAGATTGTTCTTTGCACCGGAATGGTGAGTTCACGTTGGATTAACATGGCGAGTTGCGCTCCTGCTAGGGCTGCGCAGAGCTCTAGACGCGGGATAGATTGTTGCTTTCGTGGGGCTATTCTTGAGCGGGCCAGGATGAAGGCAGTATGTATTTCTCCTCCCTCCTCTCGGGCACGCAAGTAGGCCACCGAGCCGTAGGCTACTTCGGAGGCGTCGCTGAAGACGTGCAGGTCCATCTGGCACGTCTCCGGCCTCACTGTGGGTGGGAAGTAGCTGCGGCGTATGTTAACACCTGGGAGTGAGCTGAGTTCCGTCTCCCACTCTCTCCATGTGGATGCAAGGTGTTCGGGTATAGGGTCGTCCCAGCCCTGGTCCTTGTCCCATAACGCTCTTACAATCATCTTTGCCCTGGTGGTGTAAGGTAGAATACATCCCAACGGGTCATATTGTCTGGCGAGTGTTCTGTATACACTCCGTCTGGTGGTCGGTAGTGCAGTCGACCTTCCCTGCTCCTTGGTCAGGGGTGTGTGTTTATAATGGAGCGAGTCTGTTTTGAAGCGCCAGACTAGTCCTAATGTCATTTCTTGGGCTTCTCCTGGGATGGTCGCCATCCAGGTCTCGCTGCTTGCTGCCTTGTCCTCTGGGGAGAGGCTGCGCAATACTTGCGGGTCGCTGCTGGCCCACTGCCTGAGATCAAAGCCGCCTTTGATCAGGGAGGCGCGGAGCTTGAGTAGAAGGGCCTCGGCTTCTTCTGGCGTCGAGACGCTTTGCAGACAGTTGTCCACGTAGAAACTATTTTCTACACTTTTTCGGACCTCTTCATCAGCTGCTGGGTCCTCTGCAACGTGTTTTTGCAGTGCAAACGTAGCACAGCATGGGCTGCATGTGGTTCCGAAAGGGAGGACTTCCCATTGATAGATGGCTGGTTGCTCATCCCCGATCCTCTCTCTCCATAGGAACCGCAGCAGGGGCTTGTCCTCTGGGTTGAGGCTGCGCAATACTGAAGGGTCACTGCTGGCCCGCTGCCGGAGATCAAAGCCGTCTTTGATCAGGGAGGCGCGGAGCAGCGCACAACGTCGCCAGTCAATTTTCTTTATGTGTCCCGCTGTGATTCGCTTGTTAATCTCAGCGCGGTACACAGTCTCTTGAGCGGGGTCTCTGGCTAGGCGCCGCTCTGTGTTCAATAGATACCGCTCCGTCGCTTCTTTTGGGGCGTGGAAGGTGGGCATACCCTCTCGCCTCAGGAGTGGAGTTGCGTATCTCATCACTCCGTTGACTTTGACTCTCTTTGTCCCTTGCTCGAGGAGTGCTATGGCGTAAATGTCTTCCTTGGAACGAATGTCTTTCTTTTCGTTCTTAAATGGCATTGTCTCTAGTGTCCATAGCCTCTCGACATGCTGTAGGAGGGTGGTGTCTTCTTCTGTCACTCTGGAGTGGAGGCAGCTAGTGGCTGCTGTTCGGTGGGGCGGCGTGGCTCAGGGGTAGAGCGGGGCGTCCAATGATCGAAGGGTTGGTGGTTCGAATCCCGCTCAAGCCCATGTCCATCCCATTGCCGTTGTGTCCTTGGGCAAGACACTTAACCTACTTGCCTCGTATGAATGTGTATGCATGTGAATGAATGTTGGTGGTGGTCGGAGGGGCCGTAGGCGTTGATTATTCGCCACGCTTCCGTGAGTCTGCCTCAGGGCAGCTCTGGCTGCAATTGTAGCTTACCACCACCGGTATGACTGTGTATGAACGAATAATGGACTCTGTGAAGCGCTCTGAGTCAGAGCAACAGTCAGTCAGAGAAGAGCGCTATATAAATCCAATCCATTATTATTAAGAGACTTAGCGAGGGGGCCTTGTAATGTCCATCCTAGGCGGGTCTCGACTGCTGCAGGACAGCCTCTGGGCCCTGTGTGGACCCGGTCTATCGGGACTATGAGGTCTGCATGGTCGGAGCCTATCAGCAGGGTCGGGGTGGCACCGTCTATGAGCGGGATAGGTAGTTGACGCAGGTGCACATATTTATCCATCAGCTTGGCGATGGGGTAGGTGTACTGCGACAGGCCTATTTCTTGGCTGGTGAAAGCATTAGTAATCCTATACCGTCTCTCTGGCTGCCCGCTTGCTGCGATAGTGAAGGAGACATTCTCGCCCTTTATCGTCTTTAGATCTCTTCTTATTGTCCGAATCGTCATCTGGTTTTCGCTCCCCCGCAGCCCCAGCTCGGCCGCAGCGGATGCGAGGAGAAGGGTCTTCTCTGACCCGTCGTCAAGGACGGCGTAAGTGTCCATGACCTTGTCTTGGTAACTCAGTGTTACGCGGACCACCTTTAAGAGCACTCGGGCGCCCCCGCTGCTGGCGGGGTCAATGTACATAACACTTGCCTTTGTGCTGCTTGAGGGTGCAGGCTTTCTTCTGTTACTGTCGTGTAGGACATCTAGGTGGGCTCCGTCACACCGACTACACCTCTTCTTTAAGCGGCACTCGGCTGCCATGTGACTGCGCGCACATCGGTAACAGCGTCGGTTGGACTTTATCCATTGACCCACTTCATCGGCGGTCATCTTCTTGAATGTGTCACATTGTGACAACCAGTGTTCTTTCTCGCAGTACGGGCACACCATCTTCCACTTCTCTTTCATCGAGGGGGTACTGTGGTTCTTGCTGCTCGGTACTGGTTCTGATTGGTGCATGACGGTCACCAATCTTCGGCCATCGTTTGCTCTCCTAGGTCCCTCTCTGGAGCTTGGGGTGCTCCGCATGAACGTATCCAACCGTAGGCTGTTGACTTCTCTCGCTAGGAAGTCAGCTAGGTCTAGGAGGGATGGCTCGGGACCGTTAGGATCACGGTGGTCTCTTTGCCGCCTGAAGCGCTCTTGTCGGGCGGGCGGAAGCTTCTCTAAAATCCTCTCGACATTAGAG
The DNA here is from genome assembly GCF_963971535.1 of Notolepis coatsorum. NCBI lineage: Eukaryota > Metazoa > Chordata > Actinopteri > Aulopiformes > Paralepididae > Notolepis > Notolepis coatsorum. The sequence goes on from NW_028174158.1 coordinate 68,693, forward strand.
TTTGCGTACAGTTCGTGCATACCCTTTTCTCTTTGCGCCCCCAGCATCCCTACCAGGGATTGTACCTTGATAGACAGGTCATCTAGTGAGCGATTGTCTGTGGCTGGGGGTAGGCGATCAATATGCCTTATCTCTTGTATTACGTAATCCCATATACGTCCATATCTTTGGTCGAGTGCTGCTAGAGCCGCTGTGTATGGGGTAGTAGAGGTGGCATAGGCCAGCGCTATATTGTGCGCTCGGGGCACCTTGAGGTGCTTCAGTAGGATAGAATACTTGTACGGTTCGTCAGTTACATCGGACATCATTGTCTCTAGGCACATTCGTAGCTCGGTGTACTGTGCTCTGTTCTCGTGGGTGAAGTCCGGAAACGTCGGTGTGCCAATGTATGATGCCATGGATGGCTGGCACATCGGTGAGCGTTGGAAGAGAGGCCTCCTAGGCGAGTCTCCTCTTACGCCTCTTGGTGGGCTGGTACCTGCTGGGTACCATGGCCCACGTATCCAGGTGCTATTCCTCGGGGCTGGTCGTGCGTCAAGCTCACCCGTGAATTGAGTCGGGGGTCTGTAGCGCAGAGCCACGGGGGTAGAGCCTGGGCTGTACTGGACCTCCTGGTCCTGTGGAGTTCTGTGCTGCTGTCGGGCTTGACTCTCCTCCTCTCCCTCTTCTTCTTGCTCTGGCAGGTCCTCTAGATCCTGTAGTCGTCTATTTAGCCTCTCCGCGGTGTAGACCGTTTCTTCCTTGTAGCTGGTCCTCGCGTGGACCGGTCGGGGAAGGAGTTCGGAGGGGGGTATAGGCTCTCTCTGGTGGTCGGGCTCAGGGTCGCTTGATCGGGTAGGGGAGGGTGCCCTTGACCCGTTTCTTGACGAGGCCCTGGAACCCCGTGCGGAGGGAGGGGGTGTCGCCCTGGCGATCAGCTGCTCCATTATCTGCGCTTGTAATCGGTCGCGCTTGGCTTCGCGCTTGGTGAGAGCGATGTCGCGCTCTGCTTCTCTTTGGGCACCGGCAGCAGCGCGCTGGGCTTCGGCGGCGGCGCGCTCTGCTTCTCTTTGGGCACCGGCAGCGGCGCGCTGGGCTTCGCCGGCAGCGCGCTCTGCTTCTCTTTGGGCACCGGCAGCGGCGCGCTGGGCTTCGGCGGCGGCGCGCTCTGCTTCGGCCCGGTCTCTTACCATATTCTCTTCCGTCTGAAGGCGTCTAATCTCTAGACGTATACGATCTTCGTCGCTCCGTTGCTGTGCTTGAAGGCGTTCTCTTTCCATGGAAGAATGTTCGCGCTCGCTAAGCATCTGTGCTTGGAGTCGATCGCGCTCTGTAGAGGCTGCTAGGCTGGCGAGGAATGCCTGTGCCAGCGTCTTGTCCGCCCCGCTGGGGGAAGACGCTGGTTGAGGTGATCCGCTCCTGGCAGTACTCGTTGGAGATCTGTTCTCCTGTGGCGAGTCCTGGAGATCCATCTCCTGGGTGCTCTCCTCTTCTTGTAACGGGTAGAGTTCCATCCCTGGAGAGCTGTCTTTATCCTGGAGCTCTCCGGGGACTACTTCTTCGGTCTTGGCGGGGGGTAAAGTCGTGTCGGGTCCCTCCTGGTCCCTACCGTGAGCTTGGTCAGTTACATTAGAACCCACTAGGGCCTCTATTGGCGGGGTAACCTGGGCGATAGGGTCGGACATAATTTTACTATCTACTTTTTCCGCGTTTACCGTCTGTAGGAGGCTAGGTAGTATACTGGCAACGTAATCCTCTAAGTACTGAGGTGTCTGCCGTCTACGCTGCGGGCGATCTACTTTAGGAGAACCGTTTTGTGGAGTGTTCATCATAGGCCATGTCAATATTAATACCACTATATTAATATTACACTAGTTACCCTCCGGCTCGAAGGACCAATTGTAACTGAGGGGTACAATTCCCTGACTGTATTGATAAGTATGGTATCATTAAACCACTACCGCTTTATGTACTTTAATTACTGGCCATACAGTACACAATATATGAATATGATGAACACTTCCCACAATGAAATCGGTTCCAGTCAAAGGTATTAATCAAGTATTTAATGGAGCAAAAGGTACATAGGATACTTTACATTATTCTTTGAATGCACTTGTAAGGCAAAGGAGTATGCGTAGGCAAATCAATAACGAATGTCCATTCTCTGGTTACGCAGGAGGTAATTATACAACCTGAATCTTAGGGAATTATATCTATGGTACACTAGTGATAGCGGGAGATACTGGAAGGGGTTCCCACTGGTTGTAAGCCAGCAGGGGGGGTAGAAGATCTGTCGGTAGTAGGACGTCTGGTCAACGATGACTAGGGAGACTTCAGGTACAGAAGCCGGTGCAGTAGCCTCTTGATCCACAGACGAATACAGCTTGGTTCTCTTGTAGACTGTAGCTCTACAGGGAAGAAAGCTAGGCGGCCTCAGGCTCTCTGAGCGCCGACTCGACTTGACTCCTCTCGGGGTAAATCCAACACGTGCAGGCGTCGGCGATTATCCGCTCCATAAATCACAGTACCAAAGCAAATATATTCCAGCCGCAAAGGGCTATGTAGTCGTCGGGTAGATTAATCCAGTGTACATGTCCATACGGCTCTCGCCTAGGTCTCCTCGGGTGAAAGCGTCATGCGGTCGGCCCAGCCTGGATAAGAACTCTAGCTAATACGAGAAAGCGTTGGAGATGCTGGTCACTGTAGAATTCTAACCGCACGATACACTATACACAAATAGACTATTAAAGACTCAATAGAAATATGTCGCACTCGACGGTATAGCGCCAAACTCTGACAATTCAGTTACTAATTCGCACGCGGTCTCGATGCTCTATTCTGGGGCCAAACAGGCCATACTTCACCGCACGTTGTATCGTGGGTGAGGCTTCAACTTATCGTTAACATGCTAAGGACGGTAAGGGTACGGAGGTAAAGGGCTAAGGGGCTTCTACATTCACCTGCGCCGTATTTATACGCACGGTGCACAAACTAGTTCCACTCTCATTTCTGTCGCGTATCCCTGGGCAAGGTTGGGCATGTCCAGACACATCTTGACGGTGACTTTGAACCTGGCTCCGGAGGCCGGTCCCTGGCGCCGGTGGACCGCTGTCCAATAGGAGAATGAACTATTATGGTCTGGGCTAAAGGGATATTCCGTGTATATGTACAAGGAATATACAGGGGATATCAAACGATATACAAATACTATGCAATATATATCAATAAATAAATATATATATTCGGTTTAATCTGATCCTTTGTAACATTTACCATTAGTACTTAATAATCCATCAATGGAGATCTTTGCAGATGACACTACTGTAGGATATAGTGAATATCATGAATAACGTGCCAACTGCGCAGTGATTGATTGAATGAAAATTGTTATGGTTTGTAACCGACCCCAATCGCACAACACAAGACAGGTATGAGAGTAAGCCAAAACAGGGCATGTATTCAATACAAACAAAAAGCGGCACTGTCCCTTTAAGGGAGAACACAAAAATACTGGAAACAAAGAAATAGGGAAAAATTGGCACTGTGCCTTTAAGAGGCGAGCAGGCTAAGGGGCTAAGGCTAAAGGACAGGGCCAGGGCAAAAGGGTCAGGGCAGGAACAGGGGCACTGGAGAGGGGGAAAACAGGGACAGAGGCCCGGGGAGGCGGGCTGGGGACAGGGACAGAGAAACAGGGTTAAGGCCTTGGACAGGGCGAGGGCCCGAGCTGCTTACAGGGATGGCAGGGTTCAGATGGCGGAGGCCTGGCAAGGAGATCCTCCTCGGAAGTGAAGAGACGCATCCTCCCGTGGGATAGGAAGCGATGCGCGCCGGCTTGAGCCTCTGGAGTAGGAGCGCGCCGGCTTGAAGAGACGCATCCTCCCGTGGGATAGGAAGCGATGCGCGCCGGCTTGAGCGTCTGGAGTAGGAGCGCGCCGGCTTGAAGAGACGCATCCTACCGTGGGATAGGAAGCGATGCGCGCCGGCTTGAGCGTCTGGAGTAGGAGCGCGCCGGCTTGAAGAGACGCATCCTCCCGTGGGATAGGAAGCGATGCGCGCCGGCTTGAGCGTCTGGAGTAGGAGCGCGCCGGCTTGAAGAGACGCATCCTCCCGTGGGATAGGAAGCGATGCGCGCCGGCTTGAGCGTCTGGAGTAGGAGCGCGCCGGCTTGAAGAGACGCATCCTCCCGTGGGATAGGAAGCGATGCGCGCCGGCTTGAGCGTCTGGAGTTGGAGCGCGCCGGCTTGACGTCTGGAGTGGGACACTGGAAAACCTCCCGTAGAGGATTAGAGAGCGTAGACGGTGTCCCACTCCAGGCAAACGGCGACAGGTGGTGATGGCTGGCACCTCGTCTCACGCCGGAGACGCGGCAGGTGATGGTAACGTCCAGGACTCCATGAACACTGAACACAGAAAAAGATAAAGAGTCCAGAACAAAGAACCAGCATACAGAACGACCCGACCAGGACTGGAGGGGAGGTCCAGGTATTTAAAGCCCTCTGGGGCGCTAATCATAACTTATCACAGCTGTGAAAGGTAGTCCAAGTGTGGGGGCTGTTGAAGAGCAGAGGAGAGTAAAACATCGCGAGGGTGGGGGCTGGTGAGGTGAGGAGAACAGGGAATTAAAGGTCCAGGGAACAGGCGAAACCTCACAAAAATGTTATTACCAGATTGCAGAATGGGTACAATACAGTACGGCTCAATACACACAATTGTTCAGGGGATGCAGACCAGAGAAAGACTTTCGTCTTGTTTACATCAGGGTCCCCCATTTTCAATTCATAGTGAATTGTAAGTAAGGGTGCAACCTGCACCGCGCAATCCATTCTTTGTGGATCTAGCCCACAGTCTGGTTAATAGGATTTATTAGCCAGACAGATAAAATATATACAAGATAGTTAGAGACATGGCTTGAGTGGCTCTCTCTCAGGTGATCAGCTGAAATGACCCAGGAAGAGAAGAGTGAGTGATGTGTGAGGGGCTCCTACAGTCAGGAGGGGGGGGGGGGCACAGGGTCAGGATGGAGGGGAGGAGGGGAGTGGGGGAGGTGGGCTCTCTATATCCACCACACTACCTTGTACATAGCGGCGGAACAATCTGAGTCTGTTAATAGGTTATTGCAAGATGAGATAGTGCTTGTTTCCAACTGGGTAAGTGAAAATAAGTTAAAGTTAAATGTTGCAAAAACCAAGAGTATAATGGTAGCCTCAAAATATACATCTAGATCAAATCCTAAATTAAATCTCATTCTGAACTGTGCTGATATCGAACAGGTCAGTGAGGCAAAACAGCTGGTAATAGATTAAACACTTGCTTGGTGGAAACACATTAACAATATGGTGGGTAAGATGAGCTGTGGTACTTCAATGATCAGAAGGTGTAGACATCTGTTGACGAATGGTACAGCAAAGCTTGTACTACAATCTTTGGTCTTATCCATAGGCGGAGTTTGAACTTGACGCCAGGGGGTGCGACTGCTTGGCGAACTATACCCCGCGCGCCCGCGCAGCGTGCGCGCGCGATTTTTTTTGACCTTTATTTTATTATTTTAGCGTTTTTACAATGCCCTAACCCCTAATTTTTTATTTTATTTAGGTAGTACAGCAGCACACACACACACTCACACACACAGCACTACGGGGGATCATTTTTAACTGACTTAGGCTCTAATTATTATCATTCATAGAGACTCTCGAGCAATAATAATTATTACAGCCTCCATTTTTCGTGGACGAAAAATATACCAGGCTATAGATATCAATTTTCCCGAAATAACGCTACCTGCCTCGACAAAATTCGTGCATTGGTTATCCAGATACATTAATTATCATCTCAGAATAAGTGGATTTGTATCGCGCTGCTGCTGCTGCTGCTGGCCGCGCGTTGCCGTTAACCCTTTCACTGCCACACACTACAGAAGGTTCGCCTTATAATGTGACATGATTACTACTATAAAATGAATGTATTGTAAAACAAAACATAATAGAATTCAGATTTGTTTCTCACAATTATTATAATTTTATTAAAATAAAAATAATCTTGATTTAAAAAAAAAAATAAAAAAAAAAGGCAATTTCACCCCCGGCCACCGGCCACCCCCTGAACCCCCATAAACTCCGCCCATGGTCTTATCATGCCTGGACTACTGTCCTACTATAGGGTCTAACGCCTCTAGGCTTGATCTGAACAAACTCCAGAACAGGGCGGCACGCCTCGCTCTGCGCTGCTCTGTGAGGAGTAGTGATGCATGCCGCGCTGACCTGGATGACAGTGGAACAGAGGATGGCATGTTGCCTGGTAACTTTTTTGTTTAATGTCTGTAATACTGGGAAACCGGAGGGTTTGCACTCACAACTGTACCCAACTAATATGAGACATGGGTATAGCACAAGGCAAGCATTAGATTCATGCTTTACTTTACCTCTACCAAAAACAAATGCTCTGAAAAAGACGGTAATGTATAGAGCAGTTGCTTATTGGAATAGTATACCCAGAAATATAACTATGGTAAGGAACAAATGCACTCAGGAATAACAAGATACATTTTGGTCATTCATTTATTATGGAAATTAGTATGGAAATATAAAAGTGACAGAGACAAGTTATGCTATATTATAATCATATTGTAAATTGTTGTGTTCAATGTGTGTGGTTTTATATTCAAATTTTTTTTGTGTTTGTATTTTAAATGTTTGGACCCCAGGAAGAGTAGTCTCACCTTGGTGTGTCATCCACAATAGCACAGCTCTCTAATAAACTAGACAAACCCACACATGAGCGAATAATACAAACAATACAAATAATCATAATAATAACCTTATTTGTATAGCACCTCTCATACAATAATTGCATATAATAATAATAATTGCAGACATAGGAAATCATAGTTTTTCACAATATGATCTAGCATTCATTCACATTAATTTACTCTCTATCTCTGTCACATACACAGGCTCATACACACACACACACACACACACACACACACACACACACACACACACACACACACACTCACGCTACTTTACTGCTTACAACATACTGGTACACTCTGACACGTGCATGCACAGGCACACATACACACATACTGTATGTATGCTCACACACGTGCACACATACTGACCACACATACTCTTCCTTCTTTCACATTCACTTACACACACAGACACACACACAAACAGACACACACAGACACACACACACACACACACACACACACACAGATAGTAAGAGCCAAATATATAGAGATAGTAATAGAGAGATAAAGCGACAGAGAGAGAGAGAGTAAGATACAAATATATTTAGATATTAAGAGAGATAAAAGTAAGTAAGAGAGAGATAATATAGAGAGTAAGAGACAGAGAGAGAGAGAGTAAGAGACAAAGAGAGATAGAGAGAGTAAGAGACAAAGAGAGAGAGAGAGAATAAGATACAAAGAGAGAGAGAGAGAGAGTAAGAGACAAAGAGAGAGAGAGAGAGAGAGAGAGAGTAAGAGACACAGAGAGAGAGAGAGAGAGAGAGTAAGATACACAGAGAGAGAGAGAGAGAGAGAGTAAGAGACAAAGAGAGAGAGAGAGTAAGAGACAAAGAGAGAGAGAGTAAGAGACAAATATATTTAGATAGTAAGATAGATAGATAATAAAGAGAGAGTAAGAGCGAGATAATATAGAGAGTAAGAGACAACAAGAGAGAGAGAGTAAGAGAGAGATAATATAGAGAGTAAGAGAGATAGAGTAAGAGAGATAATATAGAGAGTAAGAGACAGAGATATATAGACAGTAAGAGAGCAAGATAATAGAGAGTGAGGGTAAGAGACAAATATATTTAGATAGTAAGATATATAGATACTAGAGAGAGATAATATAGAGAGTAAGGGACATAGAGAGAGAGAGAGAGAGAGAGAGAGAGAGAGAGAGAGAGAGAGAGAGAGAGAGAGAGAGAGAGAGAGAGAGAGAGAGAGAGAGAGAGAGAGAGAGAGAGAGAGAGAGAGAGAGAGAGAGAGAGAGAGAGAGAGAGAGAGAGAGAGAGAGAGAGAGAGAGTAAGAGACAAAGAGAGAGGGAGTAAGAGACTAAGATAGAGTGAGTAAGAGATATAGATAATAGAAAGAGTAAGAGACAGACACAGATAGTAAGAGACAAATATATACAGATAGTAAGAGAGAGAGAGATAATATAGAGAGTAAGAGAGAGATAATAGAGATAGTAAGTGACAAAGAGAGAGAGAGTAAGAGAGAGATAATAGAGAGAGTAAACGACAGAGAGAGAGTAAGAGACAAATAGAGAGAGAGAGTAAGAGAGAGAGATAATACACCATAGCAGATTATTTGAGCATGGTGACTGATCAACAACTAAAAATAACCTTGACAAAATACAGACTGAGTGAGCACAGCCTCGCTGTTGAAAAGGGAAGGCACAGGAAAACCTGGCTTCCTGCAGAGCAAAGGCTGTGCTGTCATTGCATCCTCAGTGAGCCTGAAACTGAGTTACACTTCCTCACCAAATGTGAAAAATATAAATATATTAAAGAAACGCATTTAAAAATTTTTTAATTAATAACAAAATATTTTCTTGCACTACCAGCTACAGAAAAACTACCAGTCCTACTAGGGAGGACTCAACAAGCTGTGAGCTAGCAGCAGTCTATGTTGCTGCCTGCCGTAATTAGGGATGTCCCGATCCGATCACGTGATCGGGATCGGGGCCGATCACGTGATTTTCCGAAGATCGGGATCGGCAAATAAAAAGATATCTGGAATTTCTTCTTATTTTTTTTCTTTTTTTACAATTTTTTTATTTATTCAACACACATGACCATGTTCACGTCTTAAACTCATACTGAGGCCTTAGTTTTAAATTGCATATCATCATTAATTTATTTATTGTCACACAGAGCAGAAGAATTTTGCCAAAACAAACTAATAGTATCCAGCTGCAGAATGGCAGACCAGCCACACTCTCAGACCCAAATTAAAATATATATATATGTAGAAGGGTGGATTATCCCTGCTTGTGGGAGTAGTAGTACACAGACACTGGGTAGTAGGATACTATAGAATTGGACCTATATGTACCCCGGCCTTTGGCCCGGAACGTCATTCTGGAGGGCTTGCAGCAGGAGTGGATGGGGCCCAGGATTTACTAACCTGGGGATTGGTACTCTGGTCTCCCTCGCCTTCCAAGGCGGTCAGCAGTAGCTCCCCACACACTCTCACTTCCCTCAGTACCTCCGACAGCCCTCCCACACCCAGTGACTGTCAGTTCAATAGTATTATTGGGCTTCCCTTTAAGCAGTACCCTTCCTTGACCACCTGTATAGACCCTTCAAATGCTATTCTGTGAATGGGGTGTAAAGGTTAAATAATTATGCAGTCACAATATTTACCCAGGGGTTAGAATAGCAAATGGAAGAGGCGGTTAGGTGGTCGAGCGGAGATTGCGTTCGTCACCAGCCCCGGAGCTGTGAGCTTGGTTCGCCTGTTCGAATCCAGCTCACAGCTCCGGGGTTGTCACCAGCTTGGCTGGCCGTCTGCACTGATACAATTGGCTGTATCAGAGGGTGGGAGAAGCTGGCGGGGTGGGTCCGGGTCGTTGTAAACAGCGACTCCTACAGTTCGGTCGGGGCGCCTGCTAAGCGCGGATTGGACGTGAGGGGGATAGTGTGGTCCTCCCACACGCTACGCCCTCTCAATGAGAATCCGCGCTGCCAGGTGAAAAGAAGCGGTGATTGGCTGGACGTGTGTCGGAGGAAGCACGTGGTAGCCTCCACTCTCCCAAAATGATCTGACTGTGGGGGGTAAAGCGCAGCGACCAGGAAGGGACTGGGAATTGGCATACGACTAACATTGGGATGGGAGAAAATCGGAGGAAAATGGAAGGGGAAAAAGACCAAAAAAAAAAAAAAAAATAGCAAATGGAAGAAACAGACACGCAGACAGTGCTCCCAATAAGGTCTACTTTATATAGAAGCCTGGGCAGGTTATCAGTTACAGTTAATACTTCCAATTTATTCATACATGGCACCGGGTGCTCTCACTGTTAATGTAGGGGAAACTATTCCCACCATAGGCACTGCGTGCTCAATACATTAATAACACCTCGCTTGTACTAGGGGAGACCCAGGCATAAAGTAGAGGAACATTGAGAATTCAAATAACAAAAATAACAAAATACCAAAAGAAAACCAAGTAAATGTGGGTCCACGTTACCAAAATAAAACCTACACTAAAGCCGGCTTAAATTGTTTGGGGTACCCCTTAGACACTGGTTGTTAGCGTTCACTTGAATGGACGTTGATGTTGATACACGAGGTACCGTTAGTACTTAGCCAAGATGGCGGACCCACTCTTATCACCCCTCGTCCAGGTGACAAGATGGCGTCGGCGATCCCGCGAGCACAGCCAGCGGGCTGGGCGAACAGCATGGGCAGTGGGTAGCTGGAGGAGCGTGCTGTGATGGCGACCTCTGCTGGTGGGAAGAGGTGTCCACTGTAACGTCTGGGGGACGTCCACTGCTGGCTGTTGCTTGCTGCTGTCGCACAAGCTAATACTGTTGCTACCCTAAACACAGCTAAGCTTCGGGTCTGGATGCACCCTCCTGCTATATCGGTTGTACTACTAATGCAACGTGGCTGGCTATACCACCGGTCTTCAGCGCCGCGCGCTTGGTAGTCTACTGAAGTCAGACGGAGCCGTTAGCAGCATGCTAATACACCGCACACTTACTACTATAACCCGCTAACGATAGACGTTAGTCCCGTTAACTCTAGACGTTAGTCCTTCGTTCTGTATCGCTTACTCACACACTATCGCTGGTACTTCTAGGATAACCCGTCAACTAGCAAGTACTTCTCATCACCTGTTGCTCGTTCCAACGGGGCTCTCTTCTTATCACCCGTCGCTCGTTCCGACGGGGCTCTCCAACAACGGGGCTCGTTTGAGCACAAACCCGCTGTGACTGCGACTGTTCACGGTCAAGTCCACTGCCGAAGAGAGCTTCCTGGTCCTTTCTCTCCCAGGTAACTCCCTCTTCCTCGTTGCTTTCCTCTCTCCTCCGCTCCACCTGCCACCACTGCCACTCCGCCCCCTGCTGGCAACCGCCACTGATCCCACTCTAGGACCGCTCCAGAAAGGGAAAAGGTGCTCCAATGTTATTGTTAGTGATCCATACTGAAGCCGGAGAAGAGTAGCACCTCACCTCGTCGTTAGACTGGGCGAGCTATCCAAAGGAACACTGTTAATCACACGTTATACAAACACAGGGAAAGTAACAGTTAGTTAGCACTTCTGAATACTTAGTAGAATATTCAGGCTGCTACATATATATATATATATATTTTTTTTAATCCCAATTTCTCACATTACATTCACCCTGAATGTTGACGTTATCCAGGTGAAAAGTTAACTTCATTCAAGCGAGGCATTGCAATCCTTGACATAAATCATTTGATGTATAATTAAATCAAAGGAAATGCGTTTGGGTCTGAGGGTGTGGCTGTTCTGCCGTTCTGCAGCTGGATACTATTGGTTTGTTTTGGCAAAATTCTTCTGCTCTGTGTGACAATAAATAAATGAATGATGATATGCAATTTAAAACCAAAACTAAGGCCTCAGTATGAGTTTAAGACGTGAGAGAGAGAGAGAGAGAGAGAGAGAGAGAGAGAGAGAGAGAGAGAGAGAGAGAGAGAGAGAGAGAGAGAGAGAAACACACAGAGAGGGTGGAATAGATAGATACACACATAGAGGGAGAGAGAGACAGCAAGGGAGAGAGAGACACACACACACACACAGAGGGATAAAGAGAG
>NW_028174158.1:82971-86216 GCF_963971535.1 Notolepis coatsorum
TTGCTGTATAAGCTAAGCATGCCCAGCTCCTCAACAGTCAAACTCTGTCTCCAGAGATCCAGCACCCTGGTTGCATAGCGCTGCGACCTCAGGCCCAATAAAGAGCACACAGCCTGAGCATCTTTTAACTCTGGTCCTGCTGTGTCTGCCAGCTGTCTCAGGCGTACCACTTCGGCAGCACACAGCAGTCCAGTCAGTCCAGGGCTTGCACAGTCGCTTATGTCCATTCTTACACCGTGAACAAGAGGTTCCTCCAGTAACCAGTGCAACGAGTTAGTAGAAGCAGTTCTTATACACTTGAAAAGTGTCCAACACTTAAAAAAAAACTGATAAAAAGGAGGAAGTGCATTTAGCCTTAAAGTCATCGGTCTGTTAAAAACAAAGAAAATCAAGACCAAGACTATTCACTTTTCTAAGAATAAAAGAGGCAACTTCTCTCCAAACTAAATCTTTTGGTCCTAACAGATACCGCTGTATGAACTGTAGCCTCAAAGTCGCTGTCCTACTCGCTAAATGAATCAGGCCTTCCTCCCTCTTCTCTGGGCAAATACAAAACACTCTGAGGAACCCAGTGCAGGCGATCCCAAAAAAAATTAACCATCTTCGCCTGCAACCGCACCAACATGCCTGAATGAGGCTCCACACATGCCAGCGTATGCCACAAGGTAGAAGCCACAAGGTTATTTATTATCAGGACTCTGCCTCTATAGGAAATCTGAGGCAACAGCCATCTCCACTTAAACAGCCTTCCTTCTACTTTCTCCACCACATTATCCCAATTTTTCTGTACAATCGTGTCATTTCCAAGGGATAGTCCCAAATATTTAAAACCATCCCTTTTCCAGATCATGTTTTGAGGTAACACAGGTAATCTGCTGTGCCAGTTACCAACAGCTAACGCCTCACTCTTCCTCCAATTTATTTTGGCAGCGGACACAGCCCTAAAACTGTCAGCAATTCTTTCCAATATACTTACATCATTTTGGTTTTTTACAAAAACAACTACATCATCAGCATAAGCTGACAAAACAATGTTATCTTGGAAACCAGGTATAGCTAACCCCCTCATCTCATTCCTCAATGTTTGTAACATGGGTTCCAATGAAATTGCATATAACATGCCAGAGAGAGCGCAGCCTTGCCTAATGCCCCTCTGTACTTCAAACGGAGCACATAGAGCACCATTGAATTTTAACACACTCTCAATGTTCTGATACAAAACTTTCACCATAGCAATGAGACCATCGCTGAACCCAAAACTCTCCATAACCCTCCAGAGATAATTGTGCTCAACGCGGTCAAATGCTTTCTCCTGATCTATTGAAATAAGAGCAGTATTCAAGCCCAATGAATCAGAGACACCCAAAACATCACAAATTAAATATACATTATCCAATATTGACCTGCCAGGTACACAATACGTCTGATCACAATGTATGATCTGGTCCATCACTTCTCTCAGACGGTTTGCTAAGGTCTTTGACAAAATCGTATATTCACTACATAAAATTGACACAGGCCTCCAGTTCCTGATGTCCTGCAAAATCCCCTTTTTTGGCAGTAAGGTTATCACTGCCCTGCGACAGGAAAGCGGCAAAGCACCCTCAGCCAGACTTTCATTGAATACCTCGAGAAGATCGTCTTTCACAATGTCCCAAAAGGCTTTGTAAAACTCCACCGTCAGACCGTCAATACCAGGGGCTTTCCCGCCACCCATGCTCTGTAAGGCAGAATAGAGCTCTGACGAGTCCAAAGCTCTCTCCAGCAGCACATTCGACTGATACTGTGGGCAATCCTTCACAAAAGGACTGTAGAAGGACATCATTGTCAGTCTACTCACTGCTATACAAAGCAGAATAAAACTCAACTGCCCGTCTCTGGATCTGACTGGCATCAGTGATGTCCTGCCCCGTCTCTGACAGAAGAGAGTGAATGAATTTATTCTGTCCATTCTTCTTTTCCAGACCGAAGAAGTAACTGGAAGGCACATCCATAGCATTAACCAAAGCTCCTTGAGCCTTCACACCTAGCAGGTCTGCTAAAGCCATTTTTTTATTAAGGACTTCAAATTGTCCTTGATTTCCTGTGGACCCAAACATTTTCTCAAGGTCCACTATCTCAGTCTCCAAATCTCTCATGGAGGTAGTGATGTCTCTAGTCACATTGAGAGTGTGTTGTTGACAAAGCATTTTAATTTCTATTTTGCCACAGTCCCACCACTGCCTAAGAGAAGATAACTAATTCTTCCTACTCCTAAACAGGACCCAAAAAAAACTAAAAACATCTCTAAAATCCTTTTCATGGAGCAAAGCTGAATTAAAATGCCAATAAGCACTTCTAGGCACCAGATTTTTTATAAAGACATTGCACATTACCAATGAATGGTCTGTAAAACCAACAGGCAATATTTTGCACATTTTAAAAACATTAAAATGGTGCTTAAAACAATAGAAACTGTCAAGTCTAGCTAAGGAGACAACATTATCCCTACAATGAGACCATGTATACTGGCGCTCGTTCCCATGAAACCTCCTCCACACATCAACCAAGCCGTGTGTGTGTACAAGCTGTCTTAATGCACTTTGAGAAGCTGGATGGGGTTCATTGTGATTCCTGTCTAAACTGTTATTTTCTGTGCAATTGAAGTCTCCAGAAAAAAATAAGAAATCATCCGGATTAAAATCTGACAATTTAGTATATCTAAAAAGGCCTTTCTTTCAGGCCCTATATTAGTATATAAATATTCAATAAAACCACATTAAATGTTTCGAATTGTGCTTTCACTACAATGAACCTACCCTCTCCAACATGTTCTACAGTATAAGAAGCAGGAATAAAATGTTTTGAAAATAAAAAACCAACTCCACTGCTATTTGTAGTATTATGACTCAACTCTAGATTCCCTTCCCATTCCTTCCTCCATTCCACCTCATTTACTTTGTCACTGTGTGTCTCCTGCATAAAAATAACATCAATGTGGGATGCCCCAGTGGCAAACCACATAGCGAGCTCAGCCGTGACACGGCCGACCCGGGTTCGACTCCCGAACCCGTCGTTATTTGCCGAATGTCTTCCCCCCACTCTGTCTCCCATTCCTCCTCTGTCTCTCCCTACTGGACTGCCCAGTAGAAATAAAGCGATAAAACGCCAAAAAAAAAATCTAAAAAAAAAAAAAAAATAACATCAATGTGTTTTAACTTTACCAGTTCAAACAGTGTTGCACGTTTTCTCACATCTCTTGCCCC